>NW_016165365.1:8989-27854 GCF_001687245.7 Rhagoletis zephyria | reverse complement strand
AAAAAAAAAAATTGGACGATTTATTTGGCGCCACCTTGTATAACGATACGATGAGATTCTTTGAGAATAAACAACACCAACAAAAAACATTAGAAGCATTTGACGAACTGCGTAGAAAAGATATGAAAGTTTGTTGAAAACTAAATCGTTTTTATAAAGCAATTCTTTCTTGAAAGGGACACGTTATTATTTAGCCTCCCTCGTAAATAAGCATCAATTTATACATATACATATACACATATGGCCCAACTCGTCGGAAACGAAACCAAGGTAAACAATTTTATGTCTTAGATTTTGCAGTTTTTTATCACATTTGGCTCAAACATATTCTAAGATATCGGAAATAGGTAAATATTGACCCGAATCTCCTTTTCACACTTAAGAAATTACACTTAATCCTGAGGCGCCTTTAAATGATTAAAAATTAAAAAAGTACAACATAAAACTAAATGGTAGTTTACGGTTAAGGGCGTTTATTACTATATACTGCTCTTGCTTGTGTTATATTTATTATTTTTAAGTTAATAAAACGAATAATAATAATAATAATAGATTGGCGCTAACACATATGTTAGTTTTTGGCCGAGCTTCTCCTCTGATTTTGTGCCGTGCGCCTTCATGTTGTCGCACAAAGCGGAGGGGCCTATAATTTAACACCGACTCCGAACGGTGATTGTATTTTTTAATAGAAGCTGTTTTTTATGGCAGAAATGCACTCGGAGATATGCCATTGCCTGCCGAGTGGCGACCGCTGTTAAGAAAAAACATTTTTCTAAATTTGTTTGCGATGTTGTTTCGACCAGGGCTTGAACCCAGGCCCTGCGGAGTAGTCGTGTCACTGCTAACCACTACACCACAGCGGCCCCCAACTAATGTTGAACTAATGAGGGTTATTTTTTTAAGAGCTGCCGAAGACCGTCAACGCACATTTTACCCACAGCATAACATGCCACATACTATGGGGCAGTTAAAAAAAAAACTATATTAAACATCAAAGCGATTTTTCGTCGCTTCAAACATGCACTTACTAAAAGTTATATGTAAAAAAAGATCTAACAAATTTGGATTAAATTCAACCTTTCTGTGATGAAAATTTATTGAATACTTTCAAACTTTTTATAATTAATATTCTTATGATTATAAATAGCTTGAACAAAAATAGGAGTCTTCACACCGAGCTTGATATTTATTCTTTTGTCGCTTACCGGATTTCGTGCTGGCAAAAAGCATAACGCGTTTAAGTTAGTAAAACTCATTAGATTTTCTGTTACTATTATATAACTATAATACTATTCGCATAAAGCCAAAATTTGGTACGAATGTTGCAAGTACAATTATAAATGAAATGTCAAAAGTCCTCATCGATCTCACGTCTGCAAAAAAAATGTATTCAAGGTCAAAATAGGCGAGACGAAAGGTGTAGGTTATGCAATTAACTATAAAAACTGGTATACCGTGAGGGAAATAATACATAGTAAAAATAAATACTTTATATTTGATTATCGTTTAAAAATGTTCGAATTTAAAAATAATATTTTCATACAAAATTTATTACGCACGTATTTGACTGTTCACATCTGAGTATATATAGAGTGTACATACGCACCCCAAGCATGCAGAGCGGCGCTCTGAGAGCGGTGACAACACACACATTCATACATAGTATATGTTTATCTGTACGAATCGCGTGCTGTGGTGTTGATGTAGCTGAGTGCGCAAAGATGCTTGCCACAAGTTGTTGATATCCAGAGATGGTCAGGGTTCGAATTCCACCGCAGGCAACGTGCTAGTTAAATATTTTTTTTTTTTAGTTTTTGCCTTGATTATTCACTTCGCGGATGCTTTTTTAAAACGAACGCGTCCATTTTAATATGCGCGTAATTGAATTGAATATTTACCAATATACAGTACTTTCGTTGACGTTTATAGTAAGATCAATTACGTTTCTATTTGATTTTAATATTTTTTCCCTCAGTGTACAATTTGTCTTCCTAAGAATTACCACTTCTCAGATATAGCTATTCAAAAAATTGTGTTCTCCATAATATGCACAATTTACACTCTATTTGTGGGGTAGAGTTTTTGGGGCGTTTTTTTTTTAAGTGTTTTCGCCGGTAGGCCTACTCGACGACTTATTGTAGTCCTGTTTGAGTAAATAATATTGCATTAAATAAAAATAGTACCATTGGAAGTGATGGAAGCGGTGTGAATTAAAAGTAATTAGAGAAAACTATTTATCTAATTGATAATTACACTAGTTTACAAGAAATCGTACCTGTGGCACTACACCATCTCTTCTTATGTAATATTTTCCGCTGACTCGGAATATGAAGTCAAAGCATAATAAACTCTAATAGTTTTACAGATACAGATAGTTTTAGAGATGTGAAAAAGCCCACTCAATGAATTGCATATATTTTTTTTTTAATAGCTCGTGAGTCTCTAATTTCTTTCCACAGTAGTGAAGTCATTAAATTTACTACACAATTTCACATAAATCGGTGCAGAATAAAAAAAATACTGTCCGCCATCTTAAATTTAAAGAAAACTGACATCGAATTCTTGTCCAGTAATCCCAATACCACCCAAAATTGTAATTTGGTTAGGTTTATTTAAACATTTTTATTTTTTCGATAATTTTTGACGAAAACCCTGCATTTTTGGCGACACCTTTCTCCTTAGGCAATTATTTTTAGGTGATAAAATTTTAGACGGCTCACAAACTACACTTCATGACAAATTTGTTCATGTGCTCAAAACATTTTCCCTCCCAGTACCAAACTGGGCAGGGTGGGTGGCTGCTTAGAAAAGCATCTCTCCATATATTATATATATTTACGACTGTTACCGCCTTCTATTAATTCGCCTTGCTACTGAACGAGCAAGAGTACACAACAACAAAATAACGGAAGGAGAAATGCGAAATTACATCCATGTCACAAATAAAGCAAAAATATTTCTGTAATAAATCGCCCATATATGCTAAGTAGTATGTACAATACTTTTCGTATACTAAATTTATGCAAATTATTTTTTCGCAATAAGCTGTAAAATTACTGATCCGATTTTAATAACGATAATACATACGAATAAATACATACTTATCTTCAATTTGGGTATGATATTTTATAAGAAATCAACAATAAGTCTTCGCCTTGCTAGGAAATTTGCCTTTCACGCCATTTTAATTTTTATAATTTTTTTTTTTGCTTGGGATTAAATACCAAGTAACGTCACAACGTCATATTGCTCTCTAATGTATTCCGTTTGATGTGGTGGCTGTTACAGCTTCTTTGTTTCCTACATTCAGGAAGGACAGAAATAGACATACTCCCAGAGTTCCACTTGAAATAACTAGGATAAAAATTAGATTAAATGTTATTAGTGATAAACTAGAGCATAACGGTTTATGTGCCATCAAGTAATCTACTTAAATCAGACATATTTTAAAAGTATTTGCTTAGCTTAATACTCGCGAATTCGCAAAACCAAAAATCTTACAACCGAACCTCGTACAACTTTACACCATTCTACAATGTACATAAATTGGCAATTTTGAACTAAAATGTGTGCAAATTGCCAAATCGTGCAAAATTTTGCACACAAATGTGTAAAATTTATTATAAATTGTGATGTACGCAAATATTGTATAAATTTACGAGGAAATATGTAAATTTCCAAATTTTTTGGCATAAATTTACTTTGGCCTTTATTTAGTGCAGTTTCTGAGTCTCATGGCAATAAACTTACAGAATCTCTATTTCACACGAGATCGCGGGATCCCACGAGTGCCTCACTCTCACTCGCTCTAGAACAATTGATAATAGAGACCGAACATGCCCCACTATTGGGTCGAAAAAATATCTTGTTCTATGAGCAAAAAACGAAACAGAAGCCTTTTTTCCGATCGGGGTGTAAAATCATACTCTCAGCCTTCTCGAAGGACTTACGGACTTAGTACGGGCACATCTAGGGCAGTGCTTCCGAAGGTCAGGCGAAGTAGCGGCTATATAAGGTGCGCGATACGTAGCTCAGGTCCTAACGGCTATGAAGGAGCGCTTGAAAAAACAACAAAGCTGCTTGAGCTGACAGCCTGCCAGCTGAGCTATTCAAGTACGGCGGCGAGGAGTTGATAAGGTACATCCATCAACCCTTAGCGGATGAGCGTTTTTAGAATAGGTTAAAAGGTATTATTGAGGTGTTATCAGTGTTGCTCAAACCTGGAAAATCCAGCATAGACCAGGTATTCACAATACGCCGATTCTTGGAAAAGATCCGTCAGAAAAGGATCGAAACTCACCACCTATTTGTCGACTTCAATGCCGCTTTCGACAGCACTTAAAGGTGGTGCCTATGATATGCCGTGATGTCTGAATTGGGTATCCCCGCGAAACTTATACAGCTGTGTAAAATGAAGTTCAGCAACACTACCAGCTCCGTCAGAATTGTGAAGGACATCTCCGAACCAAAGGAGGTTTCAGAGAAGGTGACTCCTTTTCGTGTGATTTCCTTAATCTGATGTTGGAAATGACAATAAGAACCGCAGAACTGAGCCGCTTAGGAACAATTTACTACAAGAGCTTGCAATTTCTGGCATATACCGATGCCATCGATATCAACGGTAAAAACCCGAAGTCTGCTCTGCCTTTTCGAAGTTGTATAAGGAAGAAAATCGAATGGATCTGGTGGTATACGAGGACAAGCCGAAGTGTCTCTTGGGAACTTGGGAACCAGCATTAAATCTGATAATAATGTCAGCATCGAAATCCAAAGCAAAATTACTATTGCCAAGAAATGGTACTTTGGATTGAGAAGTAAATTCCTCTCTCGACGTACGAAAAGCACACTCTATAAGTGACTCATCATGCCCGTGCTGGTATATAGCGCAGAGTATTGACAACCCGAACCTTGCTTCCGTCGCAAAAACAATAAATCATTCATAAGTTATGGAGATTTTTTTTTTGTAAAACGTATAGATTGTAAATGTAATCACAAAATAAAACAGCACAGAGTAAGTATCAGTGATGGAAAAGTTGGTACAATTTCAAGTTTTTCAGCCCTATTTTAATAAGAAAGTGCATGCGGTACAAGAGATTTTAGTTACATTTGAAACGTAGCTACGCGCAGCCAAATAACTCTACGGAAAATTCTTTCTTATTTTTCTTTATAGTCAATTGCGCCAAGCTGTTGCTGTTTATTACGTACCGCATCAAGGCAAGAACCGACGATAAATGGTCGTACAGTTTTAGGTCGACTACGAACGGCGATTGACTTTTTATGAGAAGCTGTTTTCTGTACAATTCTGGACATTGAATATAATTGGTAATTTTTTTAAGAAATTGTTAACCTTTTTCTGGTAATTTTGGTAATAAATAAAAAGAAGATTTGTCGCAGCACTGATTTTTATATATGAGAAAAATTCAAAAAACACAAAAATTACAGAATTATGATATTAAAAAAATGTGGACTCAAAAATTTATGTACAGATATGTATAAATCTTTGGTTCAAATTTGTTTATAAGAAATTTTTTAAAATATGTTTTTTTAAGATACGCTTTTTTTCAACTTTAAAAACGAAACATTTATTGCAAACTCTAAACTAAAAACCAATTTTAATTAAATAAAAATTATTTAACATAACTTTAATTAGAGTTTGCAAAATAAAATTGTGTCAAAGTTCAAAAATTCATATCTCTCAAAAATGTTGTCTTTTTTGTCTTTAAACATTTTAAGATAAGTTGGAGATAGCAAAAAAAAATTTATTAATATTTCAAATCAAAAATCATTATCAGTACTTGGTATTTTTTTTTTACTTACGTGGTTCGCATTTTTTTATTAAAAGTATATAAAATATAAACTATTAAATTGGATTTCATCATTTTTTATTTTATAATAAAACCAGGCGCGCATTGTGTTGCTATTTTTTCATTTTCTCATTTTCGAGGCAATCTTGCGATTTAAAAATCTAATTCTAACGAATGTTCTTCTCAAATAAAACTTTTTTATATTTAGGTCCAAAATTACTTTTAAATTTCTCATCAGATTTTTTCAAAAAAAGGCTTTGTTTTGAGCGTTTCGCTATTAACTTCAACAAATTTTGAATTTAAAATTTCTAATATAGGTATGGAAAAAACTTGAAGTCGGCTTGTACAGACCGCTCTCCGATAAGCAATTATTATTACTATTGTTGAGGATAAAGCACTGCGACCTTAAGATCTGTGTGTATAAAAAAAATATGACAAAATATTGACAGAACTTTGTCACATGATAACAGAAAAACTCCTACAAAAAAATTTATTCAAATCCAAAATGTTCGATTCCAAACCATTTACCTCTTTTAAGGTACATATTTTTCCGAAAACTCAACATTTCCATCCCAGCTTACAATATTGGAAATCACTGCCCATCGATTGTGGCATCAGCAGACAAAAAGAAATTGCTCAATATTGGTAAAAAGGAAAACAACTGCTCGTGACTGCATAAATACAATAAAGTGCGCGTAAGTTTAAAAATCGCTGTAATAAATTTCGTAAAACCCAAAATCTTTGTACGCTTTCCCCCCTGCTCGCGTTCGTTTCCCCCCAGGATGGCGATGTCTTATGTTTGCTGGTATTGCCGCCGGCTAAGATGAAACTCAACTGCACTTTATTAAAGTTCGAAAATTTCACAGCCACTGCACCAAAAAGCGTAATGCATCGTCGATTTGCGCTTGATTCTTTGCAGTTTGCATTATCCTGCGGCCACATGTGCAACTGACATTGCTTCCTGCTGTGCTGCACAGCTGCTGAATCGCACCTTCCCACACTGCAATTCGCTTCTATGCTTCTTAACTGTTCTTGCCCAGCCATTTCTTCTGTTTTTTACATTTTTTTCTTGTTTTCAGCACTACGCAAAGAATTTTGTTTGCTCCGCTATGCAGTCTTATTTAAAAATGCAATATTTCTGAAATCTTTCGCGCTGTGCTCTTTGCGTAAATATGTGTATGAATGTACACGTACATGAATTTCGGATTGGTTTTCATAAAATTTTATAAAAGCCGAAATTGAAAAAAGGGCAGCAGAATGTGATCACCGTCGGCAATTCAATGAACAAAAAATTAAAACAAAACTCGCGTATAAATTTCGTTTTATGTTGTATACCATACCAGCGTGGATCATGAAGAGGTACTTGCTAGGGCATATAGCGGACGGTACGACTGCTTACGCGCCTCAATGTATGCATGGGCAAAGTGAATGCTTCAGCGTAAGCGCTACAAACTACATACATAGATTTTTATAAATATGCATTTGATTATATTTTCATATCTGGTACAGTGAAAGCTCAATATAGTGAATCTTGATAAAACGTCAGAAACAGAATTTTTGCTGAGTCCTCTGAAAAAATTAAGTGTTGCGAAATTCTGCGAAGAAATTTTGCGGCATGAAAACCTTCGGAATAGATTGACGGTTGAAGTCCCGTTGGAAGAAGCAAAGGCTGAATATGTTAACAGTTAGAGCCCCATTATAAAAAAAAAAACTAAAACTATGCTCCTAAAAACTATGCCGTAACTGTTATGCGTATTTTCAAAAAAAGTTGATGAATAATTTTCATGTTTTCGATCAAAATTGAAGAGTTAAAATTTAGCTCTTATTTTTTTTTTGTCAATAAACCATTTAATGTTTTACTCAATTTTTTTTTATCCAAAAATTAAAGTTAACTTTTATCTTTTATTTCTCGTTAAAAATAACAGTTAACTTTGTCTTTTATTTTTTCAATAAAGCAATAAAACGATTCTAACTTAAACATTTACAAGCAATTTTACTTAAATCTTTATTTTGTTTCGAATTTTAGTTAATTTTTATTCTTATTTTTGATTTATTTATTTTTCGGATAAAAAAAAATAAAATTTGTATTTTAATTTTTGATCGAAAAAATAAAAGTAAAATTTTAGTTGCTATTGTTATTGTTTAGTTGTTTTTTTTTGCTATATTCAAATATTATGTGGCCGAATTCTTTCCGTCTGACTTCTAGAACTGAAATTTCGAAAGCAACTGTTACTTCGATCACCGCTTGAAACGAATTATTTCCATAATTTTGCATTTTTCGTTGTAATACACCGAAGCATTTGTCCAACTCCTTCAAGTTCATTATGTTGAGGTTTCACTGTATATGGTTGGGTATTACTTTGTACGTGTGTGTGTGTGTGTGTTTGTGTCCGCCGAATATACAGTGCATTGTGTTGCTGCTATTTAACGGCACTGTGGCTGCCTGCAGTTGATTCAATTTTATGAAGCTTTTTAAAAACACTCTGAAACTTTGATTCGACTCTCACACATTTTCAATATCGAAATGCAATCAACGTTGTAATATTTCGACTGGGTGCTAGATGCGTTGCTAAGCGTTCAGTGAATTTGCATACCAAAAACCCTTGCCTTATGAAGCTGGAGGTGCGGCTGCTGGCCTACGATATGCACTGCGTTAAACTCTTCGCCCGATAACCTTAAATTTATTTAACTTTTTATTAAGTGCATACTCGCAAATTACATACATACATATGAATACTAGTGTATTCGTTATATTTTCATTGGAATTCGCTAGAAGTGGACGGTTTGTTTGGTGTGAATTTGTATCGACATCGCTTTCGCATCCTTTTGCACTGAGTAGCAGATAAAAATTTTTCTCTTTACTTTGGCCTCTGGCAAACGGACTGCAAAAAGGAATAGAGTGCATTACTACAAATTGAACAATTTGTCAAAATATTTTTGAAATTTAAAATTTTATTGCTCACATTCCGAAGAAACGGCAGTCACGAGAGAGAACCTCATTTTAGTAAAACAAATTTTTTTAATACATATTTCAGGGCCTCAAGTAGCTCGTACTTACTGTTTAACCTGACATTTCCTGAAATTCCAAATAAAACACGCTATGTATCACAAATACTCAGAGTTTATTTAGGAATTATAGATAGATTGCTCATTAAAATTAACAATAATGCATGTCTAACGAATATAAATGTTTAGAAAACTTTAATGCAACGTGAAAAAACCAAGAAAAACATGTCCAAACATACATCTACAAAAATATAGAATCCACATGACTTACAACAACTAGCCTATCAATGAAAAGTGAAACGTTTATAACTCGAAACTTATTTCATTTAATTAAAACTCTGCGAAAATGTCAAAGAGCTACCAAGTTCGTAGATGTTTCACGGCAATCAAAAAGTGTGTACCATCCATGCACCTACAACAAGCAATCAGACAGACACACAGCCATAACTATGACGACATTGCAAAAGTAAAATATATGTCGCCAATGAGAGAAGTCTCTAAGTTTTAATGAGCTCTGCAAAAAACTGTTTGCCAGCGCAAACTGCCTGATGACTTAAGAGGTAATGAAAACGCCCCTCCCCAAAATAAATCGGCAGTCGCATTACCTATTTAAGTAAATAGTCTGTACGTTGGCATGTCGCATGGGCTTAGTAAATTTTGAGGTAGTTACTTATGCTTTCTTACTCATTTCAACTTTCAAGAACAAAGTACAAAAGTAACTGTTACTAGCGAACTGAAGTATGCATAGTTAAGTTTGCTTTCGCTTTAAGTCATCACAATTACTTACATCTATTTATTTGAATAAATGTACATATGTACATACATAGGTACCCAGCTAGCAAATGAACCAACGGTTTGCGGACAGTGCCTTTTATTTTATGTATTTATTGTGGAAATATCTATAACATAATGTCATAAGTTTATTATAGCCACAAAATATTTGCAAAATTTATAAAATTATCACAGCGTGTCTGGCTTGACAGCTGTAAATTTCTTCTTTATTTCCGATTTCAAAAGGAACAACACCATTGGAAAGGTATTTTTCTGTAGATGAGGAGAAAAATTGTGTATAGTTGTTGCAACCTGTTCACTTTGAATTGTTTTCGCATTTTGTTTTACTTCGTATTTGAAATTAAACTTTATTGAAATTTTTTTTATAAGACTCAAACAAATACAGGCACAAGAAATTCAGTTATAAAGTTATCGAAATTTATCGAGCCATCGAAGTTTATAGTTATCGAAACTTATCGAATCATCAAAGTTTATAGTGAAGGAAATAAATCGAATGAACCGTGTTTATTGAGTTATCGAAATGTGTGGTCGGAATTTATAAAAAAACAGAAACTTAATTGTCGAAATTTGCCGATAGCTATAAAGTTACTCAAATTTTATTGGATTGGCGAAATTTGTGAAGGTAATGAAATTTATCAACATATCGATTTTTATTGAATTATCATTATTATAATCGAATCAAAGTTTTTGCAATTTTCAAATTATACCCAGTTATCGAAATCACTAGAGTTATATAAGAATATCGATTTTTCACTGTTTATAAAAAAAAAATGTCAAAATTAATCGAATTTAATAGCGTTATCCAAATTTTATCGAGTTGTCGATATATCGATTTATATCGTGATATGTCAATTTCAGAGTTATCGAGATTCATAGAGTCCTCGAAACACACAGTTATCGATAGCTATCGAAATTCGTCGAGTTATCGAGTTTTATTGAGTTATCGGATGTTAGTGTGTTTGAAATTTATCGTGGTATCGATATACATATCACATTATTGAAATTTATCGACAAAATGAAACGTATCGAGTCAATTGCAAGTGCTGCCAAAGCCCTTCAAAGATATAAAAACTGGTAGTCTTCTTTCATTTCCAAACAGGAGATTTTCCGGTAAGTAATTATTTAACTTATATGTAAGTTAAACGACGTGCTAGGTTTGAAAAAATCTCCCAGGCTCTTAAAACTAGAAAAATGGTCGAATTTTGATATCTAGTAACTGGCACTCCTTGTATACTTACGTAGCCGTGGCCATCGATAGTTTCGATAGTCGATAGTACTAACGATAGTTTTGATTAAAAAAATTCCAAAAATTAGACATAAAAACTTTGATTGAAAATAAGATCCGAATTGTTAAAATTATTAACGATTTTTGGCTTCAAGCACCATCTGTGCTCTAAAATTTTTTGCCCTGCTTTGCTAAATGACCCTTCCGACCCACAAGATAAAGCAGGTACCGTCGGCTTTTACTCTTACTGAATAATATATGTAGGAGTGAAAACGATCGATAGTAGCTATCGACAGTTTTCCAGCTCTACTGCTTAGATAAGCTTCCAGAAAAGCAATCTGCAAGAGATAAAACATTCAAAGCTTATTTGTAATTCCTTTCATTTTCTGAAAAGAACACCAGTATTTGGCTGACCGGGTATTTTTGTAATATACATACATATGTACATATTGCCATCACTTGTTTCATCAGAAGTTTAATGCTGTGTCAATAGTCGCAGCTCGCTAGTCGCCATAAGAGTGCCAAATATTTGTCTAAGTTTATTTAAAAAACCATTTCTGATGAGTTTTTGGTGTGTCAGAAAACGGCAGCTTGAAACTAAGAATGCTGCGCAATAACGCATGATGCTGAACACACCGGCACATTTCAAAGTTCTTGGAAGCACCATTTTAATTAATTGAGAAAGTCGAAATTTTGCCTCGGTATTGATCAATGAGGCTCACATTTACTTTCACAGAAAAAGGCCACAATCCGATTCCAGCTTTTTGTAATTCCGCACAAAGGTTTCAGGCCCACTACCGCCTTGCTTAAAAACTGCTCGAAACTTAATAATATGTAATATGTACATATGACTGTTGGCACGCCTCAAATCCATTTCGATTTTAAAGCCCACTAAAGGTTGATTAAACTGTTAAGCTATGAAGTTAAGCCACAAAAAAGATGCGCCGCTGAGTTAGGTTAGCGCTGATTACAAACTCAGCTAACTGGTACTGACAAGGTTAGGATAGTTCATAGAGTTAAGATTTTAGTACGGCATTCAAGATAAGATAGTTTATTGACTATCAATCAGTTGAGATGAAGTAACTCGAGCTCATCAACATGGCATTCATTGTAATGTTTTCGTGCTTCTTTTATGTCGAAGTAGATTGTTAGGTCATAAACAGCTAAGGTATGCCTCTAGCGACCAGTCCATCCCAAAACGCTAGTATTTCTATCCCATCAAAGGAGGTGCAGATGTCAAAATAATTCAGCGGTGCCATCATTTTCGCCGACCACAATCCGCTATTTGTGCCATAAAAATTGAATAGTCAGCTTATATCTGCATATCTAGAAGAGCAGATAATCAGCTGAACCATCTTAGATTAAGTACGGGATACCTACACACCCCGACACTCAGTTTTTAGCTCCTGAATCCGGTTATCCCGAAGTTTTTCAGATTTATACCGTGCGTCGCATGGGCTCCGATATCTAACACTAATCTATATATATAATATGCGAAGGAATTTTTTGTCCAGGTCATCAGATCTGCTCCGTCGGTTCGATTTTCAAAAGTGAGGCACCAAATTAAACGGCTTAGGGTGTGGATGTTCAAGAAGGATTTACTTTTTCGAAAAGAGTTTCCACCTGTTAAGAAATTAAGCTCAAATTAATTAAAAAGTTAAATAAATTACAGTATATTTTGCTTTGCTGCCTCTATGCTTAAGTTCACATTTAAGATACCTACCCCAAAATTCGCATCAGAGGCATTATTTTTAACATTTATAAGGAAACTGCTCCGATAGATGCATTTAGCATACCTGCATATTGGCGATACCTGCCTTAAAAAATATGCGACTAGTATCAATTATCAAAGAAAGTATTACGTTTACCTGCACTGGCCCTACAATTACCTAATTTTACAACTTTTTATTTATCTTGTTCATCTCGCAGAACAACGAAAATCGCTATAAATTTATGTAGTTATATATATAATTAGATACTATTCGGTAAAAATTTCGCTTGCAGTAATTTCTACGTAGTGAGCGCTTCTCCATTATTTGCTTTCATAAGGACTTGGATACCTTCCTCATTGAAGTAGTAAAGAAAATTCGCTTAAGTGCCTTTTTCGGTTAAGTGCACAAGTTTTTCGTGCAAAGAAGGATGTGCAGCTAAGCGAAATATACTGTATTACAATATGTTTATGATTATTTTTTAAGTCGTATTTAGTTTAATTATACATGAAATTTTAAAATATGGTTATTAAACGAACGAGTGTTAAGAAATCTTTAAATTGAACATTTAGATTTTTTTGTTGAGAAAATTAAAATCAAATTATTTAATAAGTTAAATGGATTGTCAAAAGATGGGTATCAATCGAAATGGGTTTGAAAATAATTATGTGTATTTACGATACTTGCCATGTGCTTAAAAAATTAAATTCAATCAGTTAATTGAAATAATTTATAACAATGCCAGACGATAAAAAGACTTAAGTTGGAAAATACTTTTTAAGGGGTTGCCACCTGTTTGAAAAGTAGAATTTCTTTTACTTATAAGCAAGCTACATAACTGAAATATCAAAATATTAGTGTCAAACGAAGGAGTTTTAAGAAAACTTTAGGCGGATAACATTTTTAATCAGAGTTTCCATCCGTTTTCGAATTTCCAAAATGAGAAGTCAAATTAAAGAATTGGCATTCTACATAGATGTGCACAGGTTTTATAATTTGAAGTTAGAACCTTTTTAGCGGTACAGAGAGATTTGAAATTTGTCACCATGCGAGACCTCTCATCACTGAGAAATGGCTTAGATTAATCATTAGGAATATTTTAAGAGTTTTTTTATTAGGGTTTCACTTGTTCAAAACAATTTAATTAAATTTCGGCGTTTTAACACCATGCGAGTTCACTAGTTTTAAATAATACACTTTAATTCTTTTTCTCGAATAATCTACATAATTTCGTCATACTGAAAGATTCAGTTTTGCTTTGTCGTTCGTTTTTGTCTCAATGTAACACATAAAATGTTATTTCATATAACGCCTTTATGGAAGATTTTCTGATGTTGTGGGTGTTATCGGGAGTGTCCCGCCCTAAAATTTTTAAGGACATTCCATATATTGTCCATCCCGGCCATTTTTGAATTAGTACCGCGGATTCCGATATCTCGCTCACATCTCTGGCTCAATATCTATTTAACAATTTTGTCTCTTCTACTTATGACCAAAGTGTAAGCGCTAGAACTGGTTAGAATAGGTTATAAAACGCGTATTCAATGCCAATGCAAACTTTAGCAAACGACCATTAGTCATTTATCACAAAGTGTCAATACACCGAAATTTCTTTAAAATTCCAGTTCATCAGTTAAAATCGAAATAAAAAAGTTAAATGGAAAATTATTTTGTAATTAATCTTAATGGATCTTAGCTGGCGCTTTGATTTCTTCCTCTATTTACAAAGTTAAACAGTGAATTGTTTTCATGTAATATTTAAAACAGATGCAATCAACCATTTAACCGCACCGTTTTATGCTTCAATTCAACGCAGTAGATACATAGATAAATGAAGAACAACACCACCCCCTCTACATATACGTTTGTATGTATGTATGTATATACAATGGGCGCACTTATGTCAATCGTATCAACAGACTGCCCGCCACCCAAGAAGCGTTCTTGTTTTTGTGCAATGTCGCCACAAGCACAATTCATCATCGCAATTGGTCTGGTGAGTGCCATTTAAGCGAGTGCCATAGAAACCATATCGGTGGCGTTTTCATTTGGCGAAGAACTTAAGCTAGCCATGTGCCATGCACAGCAGCAGCAGTAGTAATAAGTACATACTAACTTTTGCACAAATATGCTTAGGTATGTACATACATTTGCATAGATACATACATATACACTAAGTGAACAGCTGATAACCGCATCCCTAAGCGTGCGAATAAATGATTGCGCGTGGATGTCACTGAGGAGTAAAAATGACGGAGTGCATACTACTAAGTATTCTATGGTAAAGTGGCTAATAAATAGTCATCCGCAGAGCTAGCAATATGTGCTGAAGCTTGTAAATTGCAAAATCGCGCGATTATATTACAATTTGCTTTCATTATTCATTCGTTCAACTCTAATTCTATTTTCTTTTGTTGTGTAGTTTTTCCACTGAAGTCGTATATGCAACACGACTTGTTTCTTCAATGTATTCTCCGAGCAATTAACTTTACAATGGTAAAGTTTTCAAACTTCAACTTTTACATATTATCAGAGCAATACCGCTTCTACAAAATATGCATTGGCAAATTCCAGAGGATCTCTTATTGTACTTCACACCACTTACATAAATGCTAACATACTTACATACATTGTAAAATCCTACAGAATTGTTTTTTTTAATGAATTCTGGCAAAACTATCTTGAAAGCTCTTTATTGTCTTTCGTAAGACTAATTTAAAAATCCGCTAGCGAGGAGGTCTCAGCGTTATGCTGTTCATCATTTAGCAATAAGTTCTTTTTAATTTAATTAAATTAATGAAAATTAATTAAACAAGTAATTTTTAAGCAAAAAAGAAAACTGACTTCAATTCTCATATAAAAATTTAAGATTATCGCTAATTTCCTCACGATCTAATGATTGGATCTAAACAAAATTATACCCTTCAAGTACCACCTTTCATTCAAAAAAAAGTAAGTGCGCCTGGGCCACACTGTAGAAGTGAAACTTACGTTACTTATCTTTATATACATACACACATCTGCTTTTGGTTAAGGTTATATTTTTTCGCATTTTTTTTTATCAATGTAGATCCCTACCTCTATCACTGTTCGTTTTACTAACATTCATGTTATTCTGTTTTTCCATTATCTTCATTTTTATCTTCATACTCTATCGATATAACCATCAAAACAAATCAATGACAAATTCGATAAAAATTTCAATAGCAACATCGATAATACTATTGGTAGCTAAAGCGATTAGAAAATCAATAAAAATATCGATAACAAAATCGATAAATATCGATAACAAATTCGATAACAAAATCGGTAAATATCCATAACAAAATCGATAATATCGATAACAAAATCGATTTATATCGATACCAAAATCGATAAATAACGATAACAAAATCGAAAAATATCGATAACAAAATCGATAAATATCGCTAACAAAGTCGATAAATTACGATAACAAAATGGATAAATATCGATAACAAAATCGATAACTAAACTGATAAATATCGATAACAAAATCGGTAAATATCGATAACAAAATCGATAAATATCGATAACAAACATAAAATATCGATTATTTAATCGATAAGTCTCGAGAATCTCGAAAATCTCTAAAATCCCAAAATAGTTCCCAGACTGAGTCTCTGTGTCTCTCTCTATATCCTTTCCTCTTTAATTACCTTTATTTTAATTTTCTTCCGCTATTTTCATCTTTACTTTAATCGGTATTCTCATCCTCATCTTTGTTTTTACTTTTATGTTTATCATTTTCTTCATCAACATATTCCCCTTCACCTTTGCCCTTGTATAGTATATTAGTAAAGTGTTTAAATTTACCTTGGTCTTCGTTTTTACCTTTATCTTTACACATCTTTGTTTTTGTTTTTGTTTTTATTTTTACCTTTGCCTTTATAATTTTCTTTATCTATGTACGTACTCACCTTTACTTTCATTCTTGTATTGTTATTTCTAAGTGTTATCCTCTAACCTTTTATTAGCAAGTTTTTGTTAAATTCATACCATATGCATACACACAAGAAGTACTTGTTTCAGCCCCAACCATTTCCGTTGCACCATTTCCGTTGCATCATTTCCGTTGCATCATTTCCGTGTGCAATTTCCGGCGAATTTGCCAATTTACTCCCACCCAACCAACCGCCGCTAAAGAAGTTACACTTCAAAAAAAAAACTATTTAGCTGTTCATACTCTCAGCACACTACGCAACTATATACAAATATCGACGTGCGCATCGAAAGCCAGAAAGTATGGTGCTCTAACTTAAAATTCAAAAGCACTCCAACGAAACAAACAAATTTTATTTGAATCGTATATGTATTCCACGTAGATATGTATTTTAGTAGATCAGTTCACAATTATTTCACTACCCCAATACATAAACTTGCATTATACTAAGCGAAATTCTCAAGCTACATTAAATTTAAAGAGTTCAAAATAAAATGCTAACCACAATAGCTGGGCATTAATTTGACCACCTCGGGCGCCTTGCCACTACACAACGTGCCAAGCGCTCTGGGATATCCGATTTGCAACTGCACCATGGAGCGGAGGAGCAACAGCCAGCGACGAGCTTCGCCAAGTGCACTGATTTATGCTCGAGCTGGTGGAATAGCTTTTTATGCAAGTATGCAAGTATGCAAGTATGCAAGTACATACATATGTATGTATTTCTTTGGCTACATTATGTGCGGTTTGCATAGAAATCTGTGAACGCTCTAGCGGCTTTTATTGCTGATAAATTGTGTACATTAACGCGAAAGAAGACTAAGAGGCTTGCAAATTGAGCTGAGAGGTGTGTATGTGTATTCCTTGCAGCATTTCTAAAAAGCAAGCCAAGGCCGAAACATTACGAGCTAGCGCCACAGTCACAACGTGAATGCAATTCAGACAGTGGGATTGTTCTACTTACATACATACATACATATAAAGTATAAATTCCAAAAATAGAATAAATAAGAAAACATCTGAAATACATTGTTATGACATTAATCATCAAACTAAGTTTAAAAGCTTGTGCTTACTCTAGTCGGTGTCAACATAAAATTCTACTAAGTATTTCATAATTGTCTGGCTATTCATTATGCGTAGTGTGAAAGAGCGCAGCAGAAGTATAGAAAGCTCGAGGAGTGGTATGTATGTATGTATATGCAAATTAAGCATAGAAACTCACAGCTACAATTGATTTTGCTTATGTTTAACAATACACATGTATGTATGTAAGTTGGTGTGATGGCTCGTTTTGATGGAACGTCAAATCCTATTATGATAGAAAAGCGGCCATCAGAGTCCTGTCTAGAATTTGGAACCTGCCGGTTGAGCAGCTCACGGAGGAGCAGGCCAGGTAAGTAGAATGGGCGAAGGGGTACAATCCAGCTTGGGTAAACCAGCGGGTACTGCCCCTAAGAGGCACCGATCTCCCGAACAATCAGGGAAAGGTGTCACCAAAAAAACCGAAAATTGGAGGCCACAAATACGCCTCTTTCAGCGGCGTTGTTAAGAGTAGCGGTACTAGGCAACATTGGCAGAGGAGACGACGAACGGACTGTCCCTTAAGAGACATAGAGGTGGTTAGAGGAAGCCCATGAGAATAACGCCCCTCCAGATGATGTTCGGGCGCTGATAAGGAAGGCAGTAGAGCTGGAAGACTGTCGATAGTGTGCCCACTCGATAGTTTTGATAGTTTACGTTTTGCACCATCGATAGTATCGATAGTATCGCTTCGGTTTCAATGGGTAATTAAGTTTGGAGTTGCACTTGTATATGAACTTTTTCCGCTTTATTCCCATACTTGCATTCACACGGATCTAAACGAAAAAGCCTTTGCACCATTAAATTTAAAATTAGAATAATAGATTAGTGGAAATAAGGAAACTATCGATAGTAAAGGTATCGATGGTGGCAATAAAAGGAAAACCATCGATACTATCGATTGTGCCATCAATAGTTTTCCAGCTCTAGAAGACAGCTTCTAAGAACAAGCAACTAGTTGCCTTCTGCGACGCTAACGCCCGCAATACGACAAAACAAGTACGTCACGATAATCTAATAGGAGACTGTGCAACAGGGCTAAAGCCGCGAAAACGGCCGAAGGCTGGGAAGCCTAAAAGGCTGATTTTAAAACGGCACCCTGAAATTGTGCATATGGAAACTGTGCATACGAAATAATGCATATGAAAAAAACCGAAATAATGCATATATGCACAGTTTCGACTCAAAACCGAAGTAATGCATATGACAAAAACCGAAATAGTGCATACATGAAAACGAACTTCTTTCTGAGTAGGCGGCCTTCGGCCGCGCTTAGGGATTATAA
>NW_016165365.1:0-8950 GCF_001687245.7 Rhagoletis zephyria | reverse complement strand
GTTTAAAACCGAAATAATGCATATGGTAAAAACCGAAATAAAGCATACATGCACAGTTTCGGTTGAAACCGAAATAATGTCTAAATGCACAGTTTCCATATGCGCAATTTCGGTGCCCCTTTTAAAACATAAAAAAGAGCAGTTAAGGCTGCGAAATGTGAATCCTGGAGAGCTAATGCGAGACTAAGAAAAATCCTTGGAAAGTCATCATGCAACCTAGACTATCTGAAGAGCTAAAGAAACATTTAGATCTCCTCCTAGATATACACTTCTCAGGCAGCAAGCCGATGGAGTTTAACGACTCCGCTAACGATCTGTTCAATTTCCTCCTCTTTCCAACCTGCACTTATCCCCTTAGTGATAGAACTCTTGAGAAAAGCATCGATACTATTAATCTTTCTAGCTGTAGATGAGCAATCGACCAAAAATTCGGGCTAACCACGAAACTAATACACGGGCTATACACCGTCATGGTGAGCCCCATACTTATCAACGGGGTAGTAGTATGGTGATCAGCAATAGAGTAGAAATCAAATATTATGAAACTACAAAAATCACTAAAAACTGCTTGGATGTGCATTAGTGGTGCTCTCCGCACAATACCCACTGAGGCAATGAATACGATTCTCTAAGACGGCAGGAGCTCAGAAGCTGCAAGCGGTTCGATGGCATCGCACTACAATTCCCAATAAAGACAACCAGAAAATTTTCCAGATTTTAAACAAATTTTAGGAGTTGCTAACTGGATTTGACAAACTTTACTTTTTTTATTACAAAAATTTGGTAAAACTCCGTCTGAAAATCTGAAAAATTTGCTATGTTATTGAAAGTTGTTCATAATTTGTAAACTCGCTGAAGTTAAAGCTGATCAAAATTAAAATATATTTTAAATTTTGCGATTAAAAAAAATCAATATTTTCTGACCTCGTTAGCGGCACTAAAATTATTTTTTTACTTTTGAAGTTTTCTTGAATGCTTATATATTTTTCGTCAAACAAAATTCTGATATTATTAAAGACGACCCTAACGTAAATATATACTCAGACAGTCAGGTGGACTTTAACTCTTAAAGTGATGGCAGAGGAGTTCGCTTCACACCTGGTTTTGGGTACCAGGGCGCAGTGTAATATCAGGAAATGAGAAGACAAAGGCGAACTTACCTCTATTCGACTTTCGCTAACCTGGCAGAGTATAGCTATGCCATTCTAAATAAGAAACCATTGCGCATCGCTGATAATATCGTGTTTCTCGGTCATCTTATCAAATTGGAAGAAATATCGTTTGGTAGAGAAAATTAAATAATTACAATGGCATATGAGCTTGGTCAAACGCTGGGAGACATGGCGTATGAGCAACAAAATTCCCAGCTCGTATGTATTTCATACAAAATTTATAACGAATTATTTAATTTAACAATCGATTACAGGAAAGTGATTTGCATCTGCATAGTACTTTCCACTGTAATTATTTAGATAATTTCTTGGTCTTATGTATTTTAAGAAGCTTCCCATAGGAGAGGACCTTTTTGCTCCCGTTACGCCAACAACGTCTAACCTCTGAATTCCGTCGAGTTTTTAACGGCGTAATCGTTAGCAGCAGCTTTCCTTAGTCGTTCCTCAATATTTAGTCTCCAAATAAGTTTGAGATCCAATTCACGATACATACATATGTACATATTTCACACTGCACGAGAGCACCAACCTTGGGTTTAGTTTTAGTCAAATTAGGTGACGGACTTGCTTTGTGTACAAATTAGGTATTAACACAAAATTACATTTAAACAAGTAAGAAAGTCTAAGTTCGGGCGGAGCCGAACATTAAATACCCGGCGCAAGTATTAAATATATGTTTTTTCACCCTTCCGAAACCTTCCGCTAGATGGTAAGCCGAGGTGTATCAATTTTGAGTAAATTAGCGTCCTTCAATTTCGAAATATTGAAGTTTCAAGCATTTCTTAAATTTACCGTTATATGAGAATCGGCCGTTATTTTAGTCCGATTTCAATAATTTTCAACGTTTTGCTTACACGTGGCAAGTACAATAACCATACCGAGTTTGGTACAAATACGTATGGTACGGTTACCGATATACTTATATGTGATCATAAGTGGGCGGTGCCACGCCCATTTTCCAAAATTTTACCATAAACGTATTTTCTTGGTAAAGAATTGTTGCAAGCATTAATTTTGAATAAATTTCTTCAATATTTAATGATTTATCGAAGATTTTGTATTTCTCTAAATTACCGTTATATGGGATGTGGGCGTGGTTATTGTCCGATTTTAAAAAGTTTCGGCGGTTTTTTATGCTGTACCAAGGCCAACAACTGTGCCAAGTTTGGAAGAAATTGGTGCAGCGGTTACCAAGATATACACATGTAACCATAAGTGGGCGTGGCTACGCCCATTTTCCAAAAATTTATAATATTCTTATTTTTCGTCTAAAACTTATTGTAAATATCAATTTTGAGTGAATTATCTTCAGTAGTTACTAAAATATCGCAGTTTTCGTATTTCTGGAAATTACCGTTATATGGGAAGTGGGCGTGGTTAAAGTCCGATTTCGCCCATTTTCAATACCAACCTACCTTGGATTAAGGGAAACCTACATACCAAATTTCGTTGAGATATCTCAATTTTTGCTCGAGTTATCGTGTACACGGACGGACGGACAGACGGACAGACGGACGGACAGACAGACATGGCTTAATCGATTTCTTTTTTCATCCTGATCATTTATGTATACATTTGTCTATATCTATCTCGATTCGTTTTGGCTGTTACAAACAACCGTTATGTGAACAAAATTAATATACCCTTGTGCACAAGTGCGCTCGGGTATAAAAATATACTAAAACAATACAAACTAAAAGTTAAAAGAAAATTAATTTAAAAAACAAAAAAAAACATTAATCAAAAAGGAAAAAATAAAAATAAATTTCTAATAATTAAATGAAATTCGACAATATGTTTTTCTTTTTAAAACAAAAAAATTATCGTAAATCCAAATCCCAAGAAGAAACAAATTTCAAAAAAATAATATAACATAAAAAAAATAAAATAAGTTTTTATTCATTGATAATAATAGTATAAAAAATATAAAACAAGTTCCTATAATTTAATGAAATTAAAACAATATTTTTTTTAACAATAAAATCTAAAAATGAATAGAAACTTTCAATCCAAAAAAGAAACAGACTTAAAAAATTTTACAAAATGAATTTCTAAATACTAAATGAAATTTAAAAAACATATATACGTATAAAAAAAAATTAAAATTTACTTAAATAAAAATAACATAAGAAAATATAAATGAGATTCCTAAAAATTTAATGAAATTAAAAAAAGTAAAAATAAGAAAATAAAAAAGATTTAAAATACCAAAAAATCTATATGCATGTTTATTTTTAAAGCGATAAAATCAAAAGTAAATTAAATTAAAAAAAAACATTTTAATTTTAAAATAAGAAGAAACAAAAATTCCGCTGACCGAGGGAAGCAAGTGCTTTGCTCGCTCGGCCATTGCTACTGTTAGAGCATTGCATGCAAAATGACATACAAGTGCTTTCTATGTAAAGAGCTTTTACAATGAAAGTTGGCAAGTGAGCTTTTCTAAAGACATTCGTCCCTGCATAAACAAAATCTTTCAAACTATCTTGCCTACTGTATTTCAATTGTCCTACAAAAACATTTTAACTATCTTAGCCAGAATTGCAATGTTAAGCCAGTCACGAATGAAATAGAAGAAGCTTTTTAAAGTCTTCTAAAGATTTTATATGGACGCGCCCGGGGTGATCTCTGATCGGCAAAGAGAGGTTTTACCCGAGCATATCCAAACCAAATTTATAAATAAGGCTTAAAAAGCTCTACACAGCGATACGGTATGCCCATTTTGAGTACCGGTAGAAAGAAAGTGAAAGCCTTCCGACTGTTCTACATATATGAATGCGCTCCATATTTATGGCTAATAACTTCTTCGGTAACCTGGATCAGTCACGACCACAATCTCTCCCGCGGGCTAACGTTTTGAAAGCCCTGTAGAGATTGTATTGCAGTAATGGGCAGAGAAAGCTTTCTACCTGTGCCCACCCATACGAAATGTATGTATACAAAAGTTTCAATAAGCTCTGAAAGCGCCGAGGGCGGTGTGCATCCGTTTTATAGGCTAGCGCTCAGAGAAAAAAACTCGTTTTTTCTGGTTGTTGCTGCCCTAAATCGTTTAAGCTCCATTACCGGCTGGCTGAAAATGAAAAAATGCAAATTTTTTAAGAAATATTGCCTACGACCGTGGAGTTGGCGAGAGCAAACTTTTCCACAAATAAAATATTTTGATAAAATTAAAGTAAGCCAACGTTTCAAACTCACTAAGGATGTTGCATTAAATCCACTTATTGCAAATTAGATTAATTACGGTAGCGAAATTTGTATTAAAAAATGTAATGCAAAACACACAAATAAGTCTGTTGGCTTTCTTGGCCATTTTAGACATCAAACTCTTAAGAATTACGTAAAAGAGTTGCCAAACAGCTAAGCAGCCAAGGCATGCGAAAAAGATGATGCCATAAGAGGAAATAAAAACGAACTTAAACCGCAATTAAAGTGAATGTTTTTACACACTTCCACAATTCGCCAAGAGGAAAGTTTTCGAAGGCTGCCAACAACAGCAGCGGCAGCTGTAGAAGCAGTGGCCAGTGGGCAGTGGGCAGCGTGGTAAAGGAGTGAAGTGCACTTAAAACGCTTTTCCAAACTTTTTGCATTGCATTCGATTGAGCAGCACGAGGTGGTAAAAGAGAAAAAGCGAAAGCAAGAGCGCGCGCTACGCTTATGGCGTCAGCAGCAACGGAGAGGTGTAACAACGGCGGCAGTTATTGCTTTTAATTGCCAGCAGTTTTATACTTAGCAGTTTAGCCATTTCAATTTTCACTTTATAAATATTCTTTTCACTTTCCTTGGATTTCCTTTTAACTTAATTTCTAAGTTGTAGCTACTAAATAAGAATGTAAGCAGAATTTCTTAAGCTATGCTTACGGTGACCATCCGTCCTGTATTATACGGGACAGTCTATTATTTGACCAATTGTCCGGGTAATTTATTTATTTTATACGGGATGCCAAATGTTATGTATTTCTTTTAATGTCCTGTATTTGTCCCGCAAAATGGAGTGCCTATGAACCAGTTTTAAATGATGTTGGTATATGATCTTCTCCATAAACAGCTATTCACTGCAAATTTGTTATCTTACTATAAGGATGCTGTTTTAGGGTGAATTCATCTAGGATCATTGAGAAGCTTTTAAGATCGCTTAGCTTTTGTCGAAAAAATTAGCAAAATTATTTTTTTCCCGTATTTGGCTTCCATGAATATGGTCACCGTAGCTATGCTGCACATACATACATTTTAGTTAACAAGTTAACTGCTGTTTGTTTTTATTTAGGTCCGTTGTAATTTGAAGGTAAAGCTTAACTCAAATAAAATAGAAATTTAGAAAAAATTCAAGTGAAAACAAATAAGGGAAGTGTTGTCTTCGGCTATGCAGAAGGCTTCATACCTTTCATGTACCTCACAAAATTTTACTTCAACCGATTACTGCATTTGAAATCAGTTATTTAGGAGCTTATCAAAATGATTATATTCACTGCCTACATAGAGGAGTAGTTATATGTATATAAAAAACTCATACACGAAAACTCAATGGAATGAATGGTATGCCTTATAAAGCATCGATTATCTTAAATGATTTCTCCTACTGTGTATTATCGATATGTAAACCGAGAACACAACTTAATGTTTTCAGTTGCCTGAATAAAGAAGTTATATCGCAAAAACCTGTATCTAAACAATCCGTGGTATAGGAGATATCTACTATATTTTATAGAGCACCAATCCCGGCAATTTCCTTAGTACACTTTGTATGATTATTTAGAAAATAGCTCACGAAATTTATCGGTTTTAGCTATTCAAATGAAGGAATTTTAAAGTAAAATCGCACATCTGGGGAATCAGTTTGATGGAGGTTATAGGTAATAGTGACCCGATCTCTGCCATTTTCGCTGCAAGCTTTCTGTTAGGTTAGGTTAATCTTTGCGAATTTCAGTGTAGAAATCTCAGCTCTGCTTTTGAGATTTCCTTTAATTTCTATAATTGGTAGGCTCCCAAGCATTTTAGTAGTGTTTTTGACAATTCAGGAAATCGGTTAAGAAGATTTTCCCAGGCTCGCCTGTCTTCCGCTCACGACAATTTCTACACCTGAGTAGTCACCAGAATATACCCCGTAAGAAATCCGGTAGTAACTCTCAAATGTTGCTTTGATAGCCGTAACCTGAAGCGAGCATAATTGCTTCCGCTGTTTTTACATATAATTTTAGCAGTTTTGCAAGTGGTTAACTCATTCCATCTAGCACTGAATTCAGTGATGAAATTGATTGTACTTTTTTGGTACATTTTGAATCTCAAAAGTACATTGGTACTACATCGACATTTTTGATACAATTTTGTCAAAATACGGCACTGCGCCAAATTCTGTCGAAATACCACTATGTTTACTTGAAAATTTGAATGTTTGTGGATGAAAATATACTCATCTTTTCCACTTCTTACAAGACGTGGTGTTTATTAAAAACGAGAGACTTGCTAAAATCAATAAACAGTTGCTGTCATAACATAAAACGGTGAAAAGACTAAATATTTTGCAAAATACTTGTCTGAAACTTCGAGTGCATTGAATGCAATTCTTTTTTGTAAAGTTGTTGTGTTACTTGCACTTGATAAACCTACTTGAATGCTTTTGTTGCTTGCCTTGATATTGAAACTTAGAGTACAACTTCACAAAATGAGGTTCACGTGCTCAGAATTGTATTCTAAGGGGTTTGATGGCCTTTTTAAACTACAGTTATTCATGGTCATCGATGATATTCAGCCTTACTGCATGCTTACCCATCACGCAATGACCAGTTGGAACTTCCACCAGAAGTGAGAAGTGTAACTTGCCTACGAGCTCCCTGGACCGCCCTCGGTCTACATGCGACCAGAAGGACTTGGTCGCCCTGCACTTCAAGGTCTTTTCCCAGCGCACGCTGAGCTGGCTAAACGCTCATCTCTCCAGCTGTAGACCGCTTGAGGTCAGGAGAATACCCAGACCTTGAGCAATTTCTCAAGTGTTCCCTGCATTGTAGAGGTAATACACTAGAGAGCAAGCAATCCTAAGCCTCCTGTATAGCGGCTATCTCTGCTTGGAAAACGCTACAGTGATCCGGAGGCCTGAACTTTAGGTTGATGGAGAATTTTTTCTTTTTACAGTTTTGAATGAAAACTAAAATTTCATCAGATGTTCAGAGAGCTCGATGGTTTCTGCTAACTTTCTGTTCGCATACTATACTGGATATTTTTCTCTTGTGATAGAACAGATTTCACCCGTTCACAGGAATTTTGTTGCTGGGCATGTTTTACTGGAGATTTTAAAAGAACGTACCTATAGAGAAATTTACCTAATTTAAAAACATATATGTTGGTACTTTTTCGGCTGATTTGGTACATTTTTTTTGCCATTTGGTACAAAATTAAAAAACAAATTTATCATCCCTAACTGAATTACCATCTATTTCGTTATACAAGTGTTGGAGTGGTCTGCGAGTGTAGTTTTTCTGTGCGAGAATCAGACAGGCGGCGCTCTTAGAAGTCTCATCAGCTATTTCATTACCCTATGTTTTTTTTTTGTGACCGGACACCCAATACGTAAGCAGCCTTCTGCCGGCGGCCAGCCAGAAAATGGATGGAATACTATATTCGGTAAATGCCTTAATTACTTTTGAGTTGATTGTCGTTTCAGTGTAGGCAAGCTCTGCTGGACCACTACAACATTTAGCGCCCATGCAACTGATTTTTCAGGTATGAGATTTTGTATTATAAATCCTTCATTTATGCAGCTAGGATCATAAAATTTCGCACTATATTCACTCATTATCCAAAGAAAGCTTACAGCAAAAATAACAAAGATCGGGTCACTATAACCTATACCCTCCATAATTTGATTGTTCAGATAAGGGGCTTTACATTAAAACTCCTACATTTAGTTCAATGATAAAATGGTCAAAATCGGTGCTTTATAGGCCACATCTCATATACGACAGATTGTTCAGATACAAGTTTTTACTGCATACTTGGCTACATGCTTCGAAAGTCAATTGGGGCAGTTTTCTCATACTTGATATAACAGGTTCGGAACTGAACAAAAGTCTATTGAATATATCTTAATTCGTCTTTTTTCTGCTGCACTTAAAGAAAAATGTTCCTTGTAGCTTTTAAAGTCTTTTTGAGAAAATCACAGTTTTTCATTTTTCGGTTCGGCACTCTTTTGGACAACAATTTGCTTACATAGTGATGCAGAATTGCATCTACTTTCATTCGGTAGTAAAATTTTCTTTTTACTTGGAAATTAATTTTTGAATTCATATCCAATATCGTTGTCAATGCCACCAGTGTAGCAGCGGAGGCTGTTAACACGCAAAGCATTTGAATTGATTTTTAGCAATCTTAAGCATATTTTGTTTATTTAAAACCCGCAAAAATATTTTGATGCTGGCGCTGCTGATATCGCTTTAGCTCAAAAGAACCATTGCGGGAGGAAAGAAATAGAAGAGAAACGACCAGTTCACCAAATGCTTGCAAAAAATACCTTCTAAGCCAAGTCTGGTGTGGATAAATATGCTTATTTCAGCAAAGAATCGTGCATCAAAAAAAAAGCAAAAAAGTAATGTCAATGTAAAAACCTTTTTTGCTCTAAAACTGACCGAGGTGTTTTTCCTGTGTTAGCAGCAAAACAAACAAAAAAAATACATATATATTTCTGTACGAAAGATGCCTACATACGAATGCTGTTGTTCACGTGATTATTATTATTGTTGTTGTTGTTGCTGTTGGCACACAAATTTGTTGCAGTAATAAATTATGGTTGT
>NW_016165364.1:27110-27862 GCF_001687245.7 Rhagoletis zephyria | reverse complement strand
AAAAAAAAATTGGTATGCAGTTTTATAACCTATTAAATTTTACTATAATAAAGTACAAGTTTGAAGTTGCTGAAACATCCCATTGATTTTGATAATTTTTTTGTTTACTGTCAGTGTCACGTATTTTCTTTCGTACAAATGATGTTCGCCAGCAAAAAAATTGATCAAAAATCGACGAGATTTTTTAGCAACTACAAACATATACTTTGTTTTACTAAAATTTTATAGGCTACTAGCCAATGCCCGCTTACTTCACGGCGCCTAATAAGAGCTTTTGCGTTGGCTAATGCTAAAGAGCATTTAAAAACAAAATTAGTCTGTAAAGTCAAAATTTTGGATTTAAGTTGAAACCATTAAGGCGCAGTATCCTCCTCACACATAGGTCAATAATAGCAACGCTGTGATACGATATGGAAAACCAATCCCTTTCGGTGTCATGAGCTTTACCTATGGTCTTATTTCCACCTGTGACATCTCTGCCAAGCATGCGTAATTTTTTTGTATGATCTTGAAACTACAACATTGGTGCGATGCGTATGCCAATAAAAGTTCTTNTCGTTGTCCCACAGGATGAAAAGTTTTCCGGTACATTGCTAAATGAGTCGTGTGATCTCTTAAGTATCTTTCAAATGAAGCAATTGATATACCTGCGGTGATCTATCCTTGTTAATTCACCACTTTTACAATTCGTAGTAAATTTTATGAACTGATTTCTGGGTAGATGCAAGACCGCATGATCGTGCATGAGGGCG
>NW_016165364.1:6922-25711 GCF_001687245.7 Rhagoletis zephyria | reverse complement strand
TCGTAAAAGCAAAGTTCCATTCTTTGTTAAAAATTTAAAAAAATTCTTCAAAATTTTCACATAAATTTTACCTTACTGAAAATTAAAGACAAAGTTACAATAGTCCAATGGGATTTGGAAATCTAGGGGAAAATGGTTCCCAATCGAATGATACTTGCGCGTAAATGTATATCGATCCAGCCTTTCCAATAATTACCACTTTTCGCCATAACTACGGCATTGATAACATATGTAGCTGTGTAGAATTTCAGGACGTTAGCGTAAGCAGTTCCAGAGATAAGCTATATGAGAAGTTCAGTTTGTATGGAAGGAAGGAGCCACGCCCCTTTCCCAATGCATTTGCAATATATGCATTAGTGCTAAGCTTCAGTTCCCCAGAGTAATTGATTTTAGAGATATATTTGTTTTTTACGTTATAGTCTGTATAAGAATTTTCNTTTTCAATCAGTTGGCAAATCCCCTAAAAATATCTTCAGCATTAAAATTTCCTACCCTCTTTAGTTTGATGCCAATATTGCAATATTCAATTTATGCTGTCAATTAAATTAAATTAAAGTTTTCAAATAGGTGGAAACCTTCCACAAAAGTATTTTTAGCTGTAAGCCTCTGAAAATTTCTTTCTTTTAAAAGCCATATTGCAGTATTCACTTTACCGTATCAATTGACCTAAACTGAAATTTTAAACACAGGTCGCAACTCTCTCATTTTTTCTTCTATATAGGAAGCTAGATCTCTAGCGATACATCGATGAAAACTGCATTAAATTCCTTGTTTTCTTCTGATGCGCGTACAAATATACAGACAGACGGAGATTCAATTATTCTAAAAATTGTTTATTTGGCTTCTGTAGCTTTAATAAAAACCCACATATTAATTTTTCTTTAATATCTGTAAGGTACAGACATCGATCTGTTACAATTTTATTATATGTATAGATGTAGATATAGATTTCATTTATTTTATCAATTTAATACAATACAATAATTCAAACAGGTGGCAGCCCTCATTAAAAATATGTTCGGCAATAAAATTTCCTAAACCCCTTCAGTTTGATACCCATATTGCAATATTCAGTTTATCTTATAAATTAAATTAAATGTACATTTTCAAACAGGTGGCAACTCTAAAAAAAATATTTTTGGGTGTAAGCCTTCTTCAGCCTCTTTCTTTTGACGCCCATATTGCAATATTCATTTTTTCTTATCAATTTACTTAAACTCCAATTTTCAAACAGGTGGCAACTCTCCAATTTTTTCCCCCTATATTTTAAGTTGGACCTCTAGCAATGCATCGGTGGAAACTGCATTTAAATCCATGTATTCGTTTTCGAGTGATGCGCGAACAAACATACAGGTAGACAGACAGACAGACAGACAAAAATTCTAAAAATGGTTGATTTGGCTTCTGGTGCTCTAATAAAGACCCCCTACATTAATTTTTCTTTAATATCTATAATGTACAGACATCGACCTGTTACAATTTTATTATATGTATAGATTAAACTGCATTCCAATATTTTTTTTTAGAAACTCTAATGAAGAAGTTTGAAATTTTGAAAGTGAAATTAAATATATTTAGTACATAATTATTAACATTTTAGATTTTTTTATAACTATGTAAAAGAGGAGTATGTATTATCTATTGGTAAATACATCATTTTAGATTGTATATTATCTAACATGAAGATTTCTTTTTTAAGGTTTCTTTCATAAATATCACCTGTACATATACCCAACATATTCAAAGAATGGCATGGCTGTTCAAAAAAGTTATTAAGGCTTTAAAGCTTAGAATTTTAACAACTCCAAAAGGCTTTATACAACACAAATTATCTGGAAATTTTGTGATTAAGAACATTTTATCATTTTGAAAGCTTAAAATTTTTCCAATTCTGTTTATTTTGAAGCCAGTAGGAATTGATCTTAGTTGGAGGTCTTTATCGATAAATTTGTTATGCATTTGCTGTAAAATGTTCGAAGGTCTTCGAATACTCCTCTCCTCCTCTACACTCTTTCTCAGGTGAAGCAAATTATGCACATTGAAAGTCACAGTAGATTCGCCAAATAAAAAAGGAAAATTGTGTACAAAAAGTTTAAGCATTTCATCAGCAGCATCCAAGTTGAAACTAAAGTTTGTAGGTGCTGAAAGTAATCGATAAGCTACACTAATTAGCAGGTACTGATAATACATATCGTCGCTCATAACATTTTTCAACACAACTAATCCTGTATATAGGGCGAATTGTCGAAATTCAGTTGCTTTCCATCTGCGAATTTCATGAACACCTCGAGGTTTTCTCTGAAATTCCCTAGGAATGAATGGACTCAAAAAAAAAGGGTATAAGTGCAGAATACGTACATTTCTTTGATTACAAAAATTTATATTAGGATCGGGGTCTTAGTCCTGATCATAACAGTATAACTTTTTTTGGGGGAAATAATAATTTCTGGTGTTATTGAAGTTCAAAGTAGAGAAATGTACGTATTCTGCACTTGTTCCAAAAAAAAAGAAATGGTCGTGGCGCGCCCATTTTTCCTGATTTTAGTGATATAAGTGTATATATTTTGGATGCTCTATGATAAACACCTCTTTTAATATGGTTTTTATTAAAAAAATCGCCACGATTTCGTTTTTTTTAGGATTTCTTGAAATATGTATCAACTCTTGAGGGATTCACAGCGATGTCGTAAGTGTCGTATTGTTGTATGTCGTAAACTTAATAAATGTTTATAGAACTTGAAACCACAACCAACTATTTTTTAACACTGCGAAAATACATAATATGACTTTGATGGTACTTTGCAAACCCCTTTAAAATGTTTTTTTAGGCGTTTAAAGTTTACGACATACAACAATAGGACACTTACGACACTGTTGTGAATACCCCATCTATGTTTATGTATACATATCAAATAAAAGGTCTTTCAATTACCTTTCCAACGATTGCCGTATTTTGAAAATCGGTTCAATATAATCGAAATATAAGCTTTTGAAAATATTGAAACTTCCACTTTTAACCCTCCCTACCACTGTCCTTATTCATTTGCACCAAAAAAATGTATATCACTAAAATCAGGAAAAATGGGCGGGTCACGCCCACTTTTTCTTTTTTTCTACCTCAACGGGCCCTATTTTTTACTTGTTCCAAAATACTTAACACAAACAGTGGCAACGTTTGTAGGTTGAACAGCGTTGCATTTAGGCAGAGATCTGCCTATGCAGCTTCTCAGGAAGGGTTTTTTGAAGGGCATTAAAAGGAAACATGCTGACAGGCCTCCTATGAGAAGCCCTACGAAAAGGGCTTTGTTTGAGAAGCCCTCTTGCAAATGCCAACTGGGAAATAATTAAATATTTGCATGAACAGTGAGAAGCCTTTGATCACTCTCTATGCAATTTTTTGCATCTCTAAACGATCTCGTTTATTATACCGCATACATACATACATACACTACAAATACACTGCTGTATTTTACCATACAACCCAGCAGCAAATTTACTATTACCAAAGGTTTGTTGATTCACACATATATTTATGAGTGCATACACGAAGAGAATTCTCCAATTAAAGACCAAATATAATTCTACAACTGGATTCTGAACCTTTACATCCTTTTATGAAAAACATTTACCACCCAAATTTAAAGGATGACGACTGAGCAAACCCAAAAATATTTAAGCAATATACCCGTAACAGATTTTTACTCCAAAAATTTGGCATATCTCAAAGAACTCGAGACAGACTGCTTATCGCAATTCCAGAAACTCAAGTCTCAAAACCCGTGTGCGCTAAGTTTTAATATGGAGAGTGAAAGCTTAATGAGGTACTGCATTAAGCCGCCTTTACATGACGCGATTTTTGACAGGCGATAATCACATGCAAAAGTTGACTTGCTGTCTACTTTGAGATAAGCGATTTTTGAATCACCATTTACAAGAGCGATTTTTCTGGAGCTATGTTGAATCGCATAGAAAATCGCCTCATGTAAATCCAGCTTTAGATTCACCTCTTCCCCCATAGAGGAAAACTCTGAATCTAGCCTCAGAGTCAGGGACAAGCATCTCGATGATTACTGGGTGTGGCTTCAAACCACATATGATTCCCTTTTCGTTCTATATGAAGACCTTCCGAGGAACTTTCTTGTGTGGGCGGAAGGCCAGTATCGAACGTGCATCGATACTTATGAAACAACAAAAGCTCTAAAGCTGATGCCACATAAAACTTTTGCTTCGCTTTACGTGACAGATTCGCTTTGACAGCTAAGATGAATTGTATGAAAATGCACAAAGCACGCCACATAGATCGTTGAAGCTGCAGCGCGAAGCGAAAAAATGGCCATCTTTTGCGCGCTTTGACAATCAACCGGTTTAATATTTATTTCGTTTCGTCCAAATTCGAGTTTTCATGTAGAAACATAAAACTTAACTACATTGCTGATATTTTTAAAGCAAAATATATAAAATCCACAGCAATTTTGACGAATAAAAAAGCAGTAGAAAATTGTTTTCTTTGCGTTCATTGTGGCATACCTTTTGCGTCTGGCGCTTCGCTGGCAAAGTCATAAATGTCACGCTACAAAGTTTTATCTGGCATCAGATTAAGGATGGATGAACTCAAGTTACTCGAAAAACCAAACGAGCGAAATCCTCTTTCCCAAGAGAAACGCAATTTAAATATGGCAGTCTCATCTTATATTTATCTCGCACTCAAGCCCTGCGATACCGTGGTGTTTTATGGTAGTCATGTAGAAAGGCCCTCGTTCGGTGACATGTGCACAGCCATCTACATCAACCATCCTCAATTAACACCAGCGCAAAAATTATATTACCTTCGGTTAAAGACACGAGGACAAGCCGGCGAAATCGCCAAAAATTATCCGCTTAAGAATACGATACAAAATCAAACGCGTGCTTATATACAATGAAATACATTAACTAATGAATTTGCCTCGCATTAAATCCGAAAACAGCGGGGAAATAATAAATCTCCAACTCAAAATAAACCACTGTATGTCCATTTTAAAATCACAAAACATCTCGACAGACAGTTGGGATCCGATTCTCGTTCATATATGCTCCAGCAAGCTACCCACTCAAACTCAGTCGCTATAGGAGCAATCTCGACGAGATCTGCCCTCATGGCCTCAAATGGACCTCTTCCTCACGTCCAGATACCAAGTCTTAGAAAGACTTAATCTCTTTTTCCCGAAATGCAGTCCCAAAACCCATACCGAACATTTGAACTAACCACCCCAAGAATATTTTCCTGTTGCTTATGTAAAATCCCGCATTCTATTAAACGATGCCCAAAGTGACTGACTACTCACGACCGAAGGAAATTCATATGACAGAACAATATGTGTCAAAAGTGCCTTGCTCTTTCCCACAGCTTGGTAGGATGTATATCTCAATTCACCTGCATGTGTTGTCACAAACGCCAAAACTCTCTACTACTTACATGTGCACCGAACAGATCGCTATATCCAAAATCCCGTAATGCAACATTCAAATAAACATTCTTTCACCCCCGACCAAAAGACGTATCCGCTTCGAAGCTGCTCCGAAACGACAACCGATCAACCAGCAACACATACGATCGTTCCCGAACAAAGCATTCAAATAGTTTCACTCTGATTCCCACCATGAGCATGCGTTAAATCGCACATGTATTCAGTAAGCGGCTATCGTTAAAAGGCAAAACCAAAATAATTAAGAAGTTCAATTGGTGAACACAATCGAAAGGCTATAACCCGAGATTATATTAATCGCACAATCATCCCTGTTCGATCATACTCGTCCCACTCAAACTCAAAACTACATGAGCCTTCTCAACCCTCAAAATCCTGGTCCTATAAATCGTTTACGCATACCCACCATAAAGTGGACATCTCCATCGGACAAATCCAATCAGGCATAAAATGTGATGAGTCACCTCTCCCCGCAAAACACCTACACAAAAAATCTCCATTACAAGAGCTTCCCCTCAACTTCAAGTTTAAACCCATTCTCAAAGTACACTACTCTCCTTCCAGAATATACATTTACAGCAAATATGATCAAAAATTAGAGTCTCCACTTCTGCACTCTCCTTTGCCTCCTATCATTATAGGAAACGGACATCGATCACCGCCTCATCACACCACATAATTTAATAACTTGATAGCTAACAAATCTCAGAGAGTATACTGCTCGTCCCACCAATCGCACAAAACATCACCCTTAATTATCACGAACTTTAAATGGACACGAATACCCTAGGATCGCAAAACCTGCAGAATCACTATGTAGCACATTGCTGTAGGGGGCCCCAGGATGTTGAAGACTCCGCTTCAATATGATTTCCGAAGCACCTTAACGTAGCTTACTCCCGCTGTACCAGTTGACTTAGCAGCATGCCTATTGAGCATGACTTAATAATACAAGGTTGGATAAATGTTGACATTTGTGTCAATCGACTGCCTTGTAAGGTTGCATTTGAGAAAGAAAGAGAAGCTGGTAACACTTTTATCCCCTTTTGTGAAAAGGTAGTAGGAAAAGTAGTCTGACTCCACTGATATACACAATAGACAATGAATTAACTTATGGTATATTAAACATGCTATATAGATACTAAAAATTAAATAAATGAAGAATGAGACAATTTTATGCACATAAAACTCTGACCAAAGAAAACTCGTATCGGCAAATATACCCAAATATTCAAAATAAAACACGGTTTCCTTAAAATTCCAGTATTCCAATCAAACAAATCCTTTATTTAAAAGATGTATATGAAGAAATATACAAATTGTGGCGATGCAATTGATATAATCAATATATGTAAATTAATAATTAAAAATTATATTTGTCGTATTTAAAAATTACATGTGCAATATTTTCAATTCAATTACATTTGGAGTTTTTTTATGTAAATTTTTGGTTATGTTTTCTACTATTTTCTCCAATCAGTTCTGTTAGTCATTATATTGGTTACATTTAAAAGTTATGAAAAAGTAACTATATATAGTAATTTAATTGTATTTGGTTTTTTTAATGTAAATTTTTGGTAATGTGAACGGATACACAAAGTGATCCTGACCTGCACAAGAAAAAATCTTTATTAATATTTGCACTTTCACTTTTATTTGGTATTCTTACTTGTAACTATGCAATGGCTGCACTTGACCACGCAAAACTTACTTACAACGGCTGCACTTGCTGTAAAATGATACTTTTTAAATAACTCCGATACTCAAAATATTTCCATTATTTTTGATTTGATCATTTCCACGAAAAAATCGCTGAAAATATCGGCAGTGTTGCCTGTTGAACTTTTTATACGAAGACAATATTTCTCCTTGTATTTTAGTAGTGGTTTCTATAAATAAAAAAAGAAAGCAACACAGGCTAAGGCAGAATGCGGAAGCGAGACAACTGGCAGGTTATCCAACCTTGTATTATTGAATCATGCCTATTGAAGAAGGCATTGCTAATAATGCCATCAACGGGCGCGCACGGGTTTATGTATATAAAGTACAAAATAGCAATATATGTCTAAATAAAAATCTTTTAAATAAATGTGGAAAAAATACACAATCTAAACGCGAGTGCATATTTATATCGGAGGAACGCGTTTGAACACATATGTACATTAGACTGCATCACCAAAAAAAGTTGCGGTTTTCCGTCGGGATTACAAAATGTATTATATTTTAAGACGTCCACTAAAATATTTCGGAAAACTATTAAGATTTAAGCGAGCTGGACCGATTTAAAATTACCTCCACAAATGAAGTTTTTTATGAATAAAAATAGTTTCTTAAAGAACTTTTTGAAAAAGTCCCCTCAGATGACAAATTAGAATAAGCTTAAAAAATCTGCATAAAAATATTTAAAAATCTTTTCAACGGAATCGTAAGAATGAGATTTTTGATGCTGTTTTTTTACTATTTTAAAAGATTGATTTACGAAAAAGTTGAATAACTGGGCCAAAACTGTTCTGATTTAGACTTATGGGATCTCAGTAGAAAGGTATTTTCACACCGTTTTTATTTCTGGCCAAAAGAAACGTCATTCGTGTCCCATCTTTTTTTGCGAATACCAAAACATCTTAATTCAACTTTGAATGAGGTTCGTTTCTCCTACCTTTCTCTTCCATCCTTTGAATAAGTTTATTAGCAAATAAATGAAAAGGGTGAGAAAATACCTTTCCAATGACATCTCTTAAGTCTAAATCGGAAGAGTTTAGGTTCAGTTATTCAAGTTTTTCTTATACCAATCTTTGAAAAATGTTAAAAACAGCATCAAAAATCTCATCATTACGATTCCGTAAAAATTTTTTTTAAATATTTTTATGCAAATATTTTAAGCTTAAACCGTTTTGTGATTTGAGGGGATTTTTTCAAAAAAAAACTTTGAGAAACTATTTTTATTCATAAAAAAAACCATTTTTGGAGGTATTTTCAAATCGGTCCAGCTCACTTAAATCTTAATATTTTTCCGAAATATTTTGGTGGACGTCTTAAAATGTAGTAGATTATATAATTCCAATGGAAAAATAGTACCGATTATTTTTTGTATGGGGAGTGATGCAGTCTAATGTACATATGGGCGTTACGCAGCGATTGTGAGCTTACTGGTCGTTAACTGCGCGTTCTGTCCATGTACACATTCGCATTCGCAAAATATTCGTCTCATTTGCAATGGGAATGTCGATGCGAATGTGTAAAATGTAGCGAATCATTCGCATAAAGAATGCGATCCTTCGGATAACGAACGCGAATATTCGCAACATCTCTGATTCTTATGGGGGTTTACGTTGGCGTGTTGTTGTAAATGTGGAAAATTTATCTAGTTTCGATAGTAAAGAACAAAAATGTTGGCTTATGGTGATTTCGGATCTTCCAAAAAATTATCCACTACCCCGGTGCAAAATGTGTTTGATGTTACACTCAACCCTGTAAAAGGGCATGTTTTTGCCTTCTTGCCCTTGTCTAGCTCGCGCATTCATAATATTGTCGTTTTAAGCAACCATCTGATTTTCAGGGCAACCCTCTCCCCTGACAAAGATTCAAAGGGCAAAGAATGTGCCTTAAAAGAGTGTGACATTTTAAGAAACAAACAAAAAATTTTTTCCATCGTTTGCCTCTATTTTATAATCAAACACGAAAAGAGAAAGAGCCAATCAAAAGGCGACGTTTTTTTTGGAGAAAGGAAATCACAATTAGCTTTCCTATTAATGTATGCCGGTAATACACTACTAAAAAATTAAGGGAGCAAAAATAAATTTTAAGCTTTTCAGCGATTTTTGACAGGCTATATTTCAGTGAGAAATGGTCGTATTGGGACTCTTTTTAGCCGACTTCAAAAAAGGAGGTTATCTATTCACCGGAATATTTGTTTTATACATGTTACCGCATACCTTTGGACCACATTAACCGATTTCGATAATTCTTTTTCTGGTGCCTCAGGGGAAATCTCATACTAATTTGGTTTACATCTAGGGTGGCCAGATATTATAGTGACATAATCAGTACAGTTGGGATCAAAAATCAGTACAAAGCCATAAAAATCAGCTCATTTTTAAGCGTATTTTTTTTATTAACAATATAACAACCAAATAACAGCGCAATTATTTAACAAAAAATAACTAATAGACTTTTAAATACATATAGTCAGGGGCGCACCCAGGAATATATTTTAGGGGGGGTTTTATATTTCTGAAGATATTTTACCGGAAAATACTGAACATTTTCTTCAGATAATACGCTCTTTAAAATATATTTAAGCAAGTTTTATGTACAGTATGTAATAAATAAATAAACGTTTTAAAATTCATAAACTGCGCTTTATTTACATAAGATTAGCAGAACTCAAACACTTTTAACCGACTTCAATAAAAGGGGAGCTTATCAATTCGCCGGAATACATAACTTTGGACCTCGTGAACCGATTTCAATAATCATTTTTTTATTGGAAAGATGGTACCTCAAGGTTCGTCCCGTAATTTCGGTTAGAGATCCGACATGATCATGATCATGATTGGATCATGAAGAAATTAACGGTACCCCTAAATTTGAATATAAGAATTGAAGTCGGTTGAGTTCTTTCTTTAAAAACTACTTGTTTAATAAAAAGTTCTAGAAACTCAAGATGCGCTCAACTTTCAAAAGAACCTAATAAAAAATATTCAAAAAGACTCAGTTAATATAAATTTATTGATTCCATCAATTTTTGCACTTTTATGTTCCTTTTTTCGATTTCTGGTTTCTGGCTTTCGATAGAGATGGTGATTTTTCACGATTTCTAATTTTTTTTTAATATTTCGAATAGCGAAAAAATTAACTGAACTCTCAAGAAAAATTAAAAATTCATATAAAACGACGGACGAGAAATGGAAAAGAAATTTTCTTCTACCAAAATTTCTTAAATCAGTTTGCAGCTCTCAAGAAAAAAATGCTCGTATATTCATTTCCTCATGAAAATTTACAGCAAAAGCAAAGCGCTTTTTCAAGCAGCAGAAATTATAATAAATATTTCTTATAATTTCCTTGAGAGCTGGATTCTTAGCTTTAAGATACAGTTTGTATTTGAGGTTATTAGCTTGAGGGGGGGTTTGAACCCCAAAACCCACCCCTTGTGTGCGCTAATACATATAGTATTATCAATATAAATATTCATTACTTTAAAACAAATCAAAGGTATTGCGTATGTATGTACAGCTGTGCTCACGAAAATAGTAGTAAAATGTATTGACAGGTTTTGAAATGTTTTTCTTTCCTTACTTAATTAAATTTTTTTATAAAAATATAGTTAATTCTATAACAAAAGACATGTGAGTTGAAGTCTCAAACTTTCTAGAAAATTTGTAAAAATTGAGAAAATTAAAAAAAAATTTTTTCAGTTTCAGTAGAAGACGAGCGCGAGTCAGAATCTGTTTGCGTATTTTAAGCTACAAATTTAAAACATATTTAGTTGGTGTGCTTATTAAATACAACATTCACATTAAAATGTTGACTAAAAGGTATATTACCGAATTATCGCTAAACGAATTTTCGAGTACGAATGAAATTTAATAGTGTTAAATGTGTATGTGGAAGTAAAATTACAGGTGGTCGAACATCAAAAATCAAAGTAAAGCTACATATATCATATCCAAGAGTCGGTAGTTTGCACCTTTTCCAAATTTTTAGAACTTACATTGCACCGTAGCAGTAGTCGTCTTAAGTTTGAAATACAGCCGATTTCTCAGTGGATGTTTAATTATAATCAAAAGATGATCTCTTATTGACATCTTCTCACAGTGTACTTAATATAAGATTAACTCACCGCCGTCCATAAGATTTATTAATGGCGAAACCAGCTTTTCCTGTAAATCCTGTAAAACCTGCAAATCGTGAAGTTGGGTTGGGTTGAATCCAAACAGTTTGTTATTTTGCGAAATCCTAGGAAACGAAACAATTGCCAGCTGACACCTTTTTAACAATGGTTTAGTGGGTAAAGAGTTGTCAGAAACCATTGTTTTGAACATGTAAACCTCAAGTAAATGTCAATTACACCAGTTTACAAAAGTAATTATGAAATGTAAAAATCAGTACAAAATCAGTACAAACTCAAAAAATCACTAGATTTTGCGTACTGATTTCGAGCTCTTAGAAATCCATACAATAGAAAAAAATCAGCACATGTACTGATTAAATCAGCGCATCTGGCCACCCTATCTACATCCGATCATTGGATCATGAAAAAATTAACGGTACTTTTAAATTTTATATGAGAATTAAAGTTGGTCGTGCTTTTTGATTTAAAAATTACTTATTATTGTAACAATTGAGTTGTATCGAGCCTTTCAAAGGAATAGAAAGAAACTTACATGAAACTTTGGAATTTAGGGGGGGCTTACGCGTATTTAATTTAGGGTACTTAAACCTTGAACTGTTGAATTTCTTTCAAGCGCAATACTCGTCGCTCTCCAGAATATCCATGGTCCTTTCCAGTGAAGTCTGTATTGTCCAACCATATGGAGGAGCTTTATAAATACAAGATTGCACTGTTCCTCTCCATTTATTACTTTTACTCACTTTCTTTGCTGGAGCCATCAAACGCAAATAATACACATACATACATACACAGCATATACATATGTACATCGAACTAAATTCCTGTTATACACAATAGAATAATTAACATTTACACATACATTTTTTTCTGATTTTGTTTTTAATACGTTCGATATGCTCTTACATACGTATGTCTCTATAACTACTCAAAATTGCTCGTGAGAATGGCGATACACGAGATTGTGTCGAGAACTCGATTACTCGATTTCCCGAGTATCGAAATGCTCGAGAATGTGCGAGCAGAAATCGAAAGCCCTAGTGTGTCTGATTCCATATGTTACTACCCAAAAAAAAAATATATATAAATATTTGTATGTATGTACTTATGTTTGTGTGTATGTACGTATATTTGTGTACATGCATATATGCACATATGTATGCGAATTCTACTGATTGTCAAAAATTATGTGTTTTTTATACATTTGCTCATGTTTGTCATTGTGCGTATAATTTTCTAGAGTATTTTTTGTGCTCCCGCTATCACCTTGTATGAATTCGTCTATCGTTGATATACTCTGATGAACATATGTGAGGATAATAGCAAGGCCAACTCATAAAAAGTAGTGTTACAGGAGCAGTTGAAATTTTCACCCCGGTGTTTCTTAAAGAAAGCCATAAACGTAGCGACCGTTGGTTCAACTTGGTGATGTTTTGCTCTAGATTGCACCGTTTGTGGGCCTGTTGAATGAATTTGTGTCTTGGTTGTATGAAAGATCAAAAAATTTAGATTTTCTGGCAAGTTGAACAACTCGTCGCTACATTAATGGCCATGTTGTACAAACTCATTCTATTTTGCATTTATTTTGTTCACTAAATAACCCAAAATGGATAAGTCAGTCGAAATATGTAAGTTTCTTCGTTGAATTTTATAAATGTAAGCCGAAACTATGAAATTGTAAAAATGAGATTTTACAATGAGACTGCTCGCAAAATTGCAATGTTTGTGGGCGAAATGTCCAAATTGATTGCGGATCGATCTGAACCAACGGTCGGCACGTTTAAGGCTTGCATTATGTCAAAATGATGTGTTTGTTCTAACTCATTCTGTCATTTACTACCATTATGCGTAGGCCAATTCATGAAATCATTTCATGCGTTTCGGTAGAAACTAAGTGCATGAACACCATTTCATGATTTCAGTTATACGCAAAATGAAGTTTATGCACTGAGTTTTTACTCAGATCTATGAAATGTTTCTTGAATTGGACTGTGCATAAACAAGATAATAGTTTTTTTGTACAATATGTGCTTATTTAATGAATCTTTCTTTCGAAACTAACAATAAGTTTCAAAATCCTACAAACTACTATTCAATTTAAAAATTCTGCGGCAATGCTTAGAAATTTTTTTTTTCATACATATATATTTATTACAGCTGTTGCGGCTGTCGGAATGGACAAGATTTAGAGCAGCAGGATCGCTGGATATCGTGCTGGGCAGGCGGTCTGAAAGGGCGAGTCCCATGGCCGCACTGCCTGGGCGGGTGGAAAGGACTAGTTTTCACGCCGCGCCCTCGCTTCTCTATAATTAAGTAATTACAATCCAGTAGGCTGTGTTCGGTCGGAAAGGACAAGTTTCCGAGCCGCACTGACACTGGGGTTGGGTAGTCGGTCTGAAAGGACGAGCTCCAGAGCCGAAATTGATATATTGCGCATCATTTGATAATATCGGAGAATAGTCTTCTTGCATATCTCGGGCTAAGAAGATCTCTCGCTAGTCGATTTGGATGGTTCATTAACCGTGCTGAGTAACTGGTGCGTATACTGCGTATAGTTTTAAAGTAATTTTATGTTTTTGTACTCTCGCTACCACATGAATATATGAATTCGTCTTAAGAATATATGAATTCGCCTTGGAAGATAGAAAGCGAGTAAGAAGAAATGCCGAACAAAGGAATTTGCCTTCTTTAAAATAATAAATAAATGAATTTTGCAAACAAAAGTGCGTACGTTATTTAGTGTCTTGGTTATATTGCATGGGGAGAATCGTAACAAATCGCGGCGAATTCGTAAGGATCTATTCATTGCATTATAAACATTTGCATTTATTTGTTAAACATGCAATTCGTTCACTTCGTTCAGTTACTTCCATTACAACCCGGTCCTAAGGTTGCCAGAAGGGCGAATTCATATAAGGTGTTGTTAGCGGAAAATGAATAAATAAATTGTATATCAAAAAATTAATACAATGAAATGAAGTTATTACTTAATTTCAAACCAAACCTGCACTCAAAAAACAGCTTTCCCAAAAATTAGGAAGCCCCATACAAATTTAAGGACAAAGAGGGAACAAAATTGCACTAAAGCGTACCTGTCCTAAAATAAAGGATTTGATTTACTTAATCTGGATTAAAAGAGATCAAGTAAAAATTTCTTTAACTTAAGTAAAAAACTGTACTTAAAGTAAGGAAATATTTTTCGTTAAATCAAGTATAAGTACAGTGACCATCCGTCCTTTATTATAAAGGACAGTCCTTTATTTTAACCCCTTTATAATTTTTTTCAAAATAAAGGACACCTTTTATCCTTTATTTCTTAAACTGTCCTTTAAATCGGCTCTGCATTTTTCAGAGGTAAATTTTTAAACGCAGAATATGAAAAATAACAAGTAAGAAAGTCTAAGTTCGGACGGAGCCGAACATTAAATACCCGGCGCAAGTATTAAATACATATATGTTTTTCACCTTTCCGAAAGCTACCGCTACATGGTAAGCCGGGGTGTATCAATTTTGAGTAAATTAGCGTCCTTAAATTTCGAAATATTGAAGTTTCAAGCATTTCAGAAATTTACCGTTATATGAAAAGCGGCCGTAATTTTAGTCCGATTTCAATAATTTTCAACGCTTTGCTTTTATGTGGCAAGCACAATAACCATACCGAGTTTGGTACAAATTGGTAGAACGGTTACCGATATACATATATGTGATCATAAGTTGGCGGTGCCACGCCCATTTTCTAAAATTTTACCATAAACGTATTTCTTAGTAAAGAGTTGTTGCAAACGTCAATTTTGAATAAATTAGCTTTAATATTTACTGAGTTATCGAAGATTTCGTATTTCTCTAAATTACACTGTGGACTGTGGGCGTGGTTATTGTCCGATTTTAAAAATTTCCGGCCTTTTGGCATGCTGTACCAAGGCCAACAACTGTGCCAAGTTTGGAAGAAATTGGTGCAGCGGTTACCAAGGTATACACATGTAACCATAAGGGGGCGTGGCTACGCGCATTTGCCAAAAATTTATAATATTCTTATTTTTCGTCTAAAAATTGTTGTAAATATCAATTCTGAGTGAATAATCTTCAGTAGTTACTAAAATATCGCAGTTTTCGTATTTCCGATAATTACCGTTATAAGGGATGTGGGCGTGGTTATTGACCGTTTTTTTTAATTTTCGGCCATTTAATTTGCTGTATCAAGGCCAACAACTGTGCCCAGTGTGGAAGAAATTGGTGCACCGGTTACCAAGATACACATACATGTAACCATAAGTGGGAGTGGCTACGCCCATTTTCCAAAAATTTATAATATTCTTATTTTTCGTCTGAAAGTTATTGTAAATATCAATTTTGATTGAATTATCTTTAGTAGTTACTAAAATATCGCAGTTTTCGTATTTCTGGAAACTACCGGTATATGGGAAGTGGGCGTGGTTACAGTCCGATTTCGCCCATTTTCAATACGAACCTACCTTGGATTAACGGAAACCTACATACCAAATTTCGTTGAGATAGACGGACGGACAGACGGACGGACAGACAGACATGGCTTAATCGATTTCTCTATTCATCCTGATCTTTTATGTATACATTTGTCTATATCTATCTCGATTCGTTTTGGCTATTACAAACAACCGTTATGTGAACAAAATTAATATACCCTTGTGCACAAGTGCGCTCGGGTATAAAAATGTCCCTTATAAAATATGAAAACCTTCGCCAGTTTGTTTCGCACACCACTTAAGGGTTTCTATTTAATCGATAATCTTTGTACAATCTACAAAGCACAGGGAAAGTTGTTCCCAGGATCGTGTTGCACGCTGAGTTTCCGGTTTCACTGAACGATAACAATAAACCCCCTGCTGCACAGTGGTTGAAAACTGGAGTTTAGTGCTCGTAGTTCACTGGAGCCTTCAATTTTCACTTAATTTGATTAGTTTTTATTTTTGTTTTGCGAAAGCTTACAATATTTGCACGAGACCAGTTGAGCGTGATTTCTGAATTATTAGTTGATTATATTAAATTTTTTAGTGCAAAATGCAGAAAAAGTAGCAATTTTGAAGAAAATTTGTTCTCCTCTTCCAGTTAATAAATGTTACATAACAAAGCTAGTTGAAAACAATTGTATAGTTCTCCCTAAACAAAAAAAAATACACAAACGAATTTTTAAATGTTATAAAAAAAATTTTCACCAAAATAAATATTTTTTTTGGTTTTTAGTAAAAATTGGTTGAAAAATTAATTATGAATTACTAGCTGTAACCTGCCACGCTTTGCTGTGGCATATTCCCGTTACATGGATGATAAATTATTAACGAAACAAAGCATACGTTTCATATGAGTTTGATTTTGTAATAAGTACTTGTGTGCACACAATATTTGTCGTGTTTCCATTCTCTGCATTAATATAAAGGATATCTGGCGCCGACACGGGAACACGCAACATCTAAGAACCAATCCGCATCTCAATCTAAACCACACTTTTCCAAAGGATAACCTTGAGCATTATTGATTGTGATTCCGAATGCGAATCGAATTGGGAATTGCAGTCTTTTAAATCGAAATGGTCTATCGGTCGGAATCATGGGAATTCTTCTCCTTTGAAAGGCCACGTAAAAATCTTTACTTACACTACNCGACTTATGCATTTTCCGCTTAAACAAAGAACAGCGAACACACAGACGCACTTGTTTTTAAAGGTAATTCGCTCGTTTTTTATTGGATATGAATTTTTTATGCAATTCTCAAAAATCGCTTCGCTGAACTTACGCTAACCCAACTTGTCTATCACACGGTGTNCACAAACGAATTTTTAAATGTTATAAAAAAAATTTTCACCAAAATAAATATTTTTTTTGGTTTTTAGTAAAAATTGGTTGAAAAATTAATTATGAATTACTAGCTGTAACCTGCCACGCTTTGCTGTGGCATATTCCCGTTACATGGATGATAAATTATTAACGAAACAAAGCATACGTTTCATATGAGTTTGATTTTGTAATAAGTACTTGTGTGCACACAATATTTGTCGTGTTTCCATTCTCTGCATTAATATAAAGGATATCTGGCGCCGACACGGGAACACGCAACATCTAAGAACCAATCCGCATCTCAATCTAAACCACACTTTTCCAAAGGATAACCTTGAGCATTATTGATTGTGATTCCGAATGCGAATCGAATTGGGAATTGCAGTCTTTTAAATCGAAATGGTCTATCGGTCGGAATCATGGGAATTCTTCTCCTTTGAAAGGCCACGTAAAAATCTTTACTTACACTACGTTCTTCATAAATTTCTTAACTGCGTGTACTGTTGCGGAGTTTTGGCTGATTAATATTCCGCAACGTGATAATTGGCACACCTATTTTCAATTTAGTATGTGGGGTCATCCCCGGAAGATCAATCGAGTTCAAAATTTCGTTGGATAATTAACTGATTCGTCTTCTTCCACAAGGGTGTTTATCGACGTATATGTTATTGTTTAAGCGACTTATGCATTTTCCGCTTAAACAAAGAACAGCGAACACACAGACGCACTTGTTTTTAAAGGTAATTCGCTCGTTTTTTATTGGATATGAATTTTTTATGCAATTCTCAAATATCTCTTCGCTGAACTTACGCTAACCCAGCTTGTCTATCACACGGTGCTTTAAGCATCACCCACACTCCACTCCCGGAGTAATTTTTGGCATGGTATTAAGCTACTGCTTACAAACCACACTGGGGCTCTGCACGAATGCATCCCTGGAATAATCCCAGCTCATTGCCCAGCAGCCTAAGGCAGCTAGAGCATGACTCCTCCAATGGAGTCCCCCCATGAATACACGGTGAAAGGGTCACATCTTGCGCTACCGCTTCATCAGCCTGCCCGCATATCTCTCTCTCTTTCTCTTTCTCATATCAGGCATATGAAGTGCGTGGCTGACTTGATGTGCACCTTTAACCATACGGGCTCATTGAGCTCGATACATACATAAATACTCGCAAAGGTAATCCCTACCTCCTCAACTAATCTAACTCGACCACAACTCTAAACCTGGTCTCCCGCTCTCCCTCAGCTAAACAGTTATTTCCTCACTTTGAATGCAGTGAGTGAGCGTGTGGCCTGACAGTCTGGTAAAAGAGTAGACCAGCTCAAGCAACGACTGTTGTCAATACCACTCTTAATTAGTTGATAGACATCTTTATTCTTCGCAGCAAGAATAGCTCATTCACTGAGCCTATAATTAATTTTCTTAATTAAGAACCATTCTTTCGATCAGTTCTCCTTTCGATGTTCCTTAGTTAGAAAAATTATAAGGCAATAAAATTCGTCTTAATCTCTCGTTGGCTGGCAGCTTTCCGTGCCCAATGTCCAGTACTTGAAGGCGAAAATACCTCGGCTGCAGTGTATATATGTATGTTCGTCTTGCCGCAATGTTGACTATTTCAGGCAAGCATTTATCTAGTGTTAATCTAGAAATTTCAGACAAGGT
>NW_016165364.1:0-6206 GCF_001687245.7 Rhagoletis zephyria | reverse complement strand
GTGGGTGTCAAGGCGGGACTGCTCTGACTCTTTGTTTGATGACAGGAGATACTTCGTCTTGTCTTCGTTGATCACCAAACCCAATCGCTTTGCTTCTTTATCCAACTTGGAAAAGGCAGGACAGACTTCGAGGTTTTTGTTACCGATGATATCGATGTCATTGGCATACGCCAGAAATTACACGCCCTTGTAAAAAATTGTTCCTGAGTGGTTCAGTTCTGCAGCTCTTATTATCTTGCATCATGCGATCGTAAATTCCCTTCTGAATCCGCTTTAATTTGGGAATGTTTGTTTGGAAATATAACAGGAGTTCACAATAGTAATAGTAATCATAATCATAATAATATTATCTGATGTTATTCGAAACGTCGAAAGCGTCGATTTCAAACGCATATGTTTCAATGGGAGAGCGTATAGTGAAGAGCAAAGCGTACATACACTGTTTTCATTGAAGCTTTGCTCGATGACAGCTCTTCGCTTCGCTCGCCGCTCCACTATATTTTGACCTATGGCGCTATGGCGACCGAACGAAATTGTTTATGATTCAAATTTAACTGTTTTATAATGTAAAGGAATGGTTACAACAAATTTAAGTTTTCATTATTTCATTTCATGGGATAATTTTATGTTTTCGTTACGCTTTATATCATTTCTTCATTTGTATCCGTATTTTTTTTCCATTGCGTAATTTGTATACCAACTTATCACTTTGTTTGATAAGATATACTAAATTCTCTCTTTTTTAAACTGTCCAGATTTGGATAAGTGGAAACTTAAAATAAAAATTCTCTAGTAAAGCTTCCCCAATCACTTTCCGTTTCGAACCAGTTATAATACTTCAGTTAATTTCAATATTTTCAGTTAATTTTACATATTGCACATTCCTATTTAAAGTCCTAAAGTTTAATACCCACATTGCAAAATTTCATTTCTTTTATCAATTTGACTGAGTTAAAATTTTCAAATAGGTGGCAACCTTCCTCAAAAATATTTCCAGCATCTATCTTCTTTAAACCTCTTTAATTTGATACCTATATTGTAATAAGTCACTTTTTTATCAATTAAATTTAGTTAGATTTTCAAATAGGTAACAACCCTCCTCAAAAATATTTTCGGCTGTGAGCCTTCTTTAAACTCTTTAGTTTGATACCCACATTGCAATATTTTATTTACTTTATCAATTTAACTAAGTTAAAACTTTTAAAATAGGCGGCAACCCTCCTCAAAAATATTTCCAGCAGTTATCTTTCTTAAACCTTTTTAATTTAATATCTATATTAGAATATATCATTTAGTATATCAATTAAATTGCGCTAAATTTTTTAACAGGTGGCAAACCTCCTTTAAAATATTTTCGACTGTAAGCCCTTTTAAAACTCTTTAGTTTGACACCCACATGGCAATATTTCATTTATTTTATCAATTTGACTGAGTTAAAATTTTCAAATAGGTGGCAACACTCCTCAAAAATATTTTCAGCAGGTATCTTTCTTAAGGCTCTTTAATTTGATACCAATATTGTAATATTTCATTTACTTTGTCAGTGTAATTTAGTTAAACTTTGAAATAGGTGGCAACCCTAATCACACATATTTTCGGCTGCAAGCCTTCTTAAAACTCTTTAATTTGATACCCACATTGCAATATTTCATTTACTTAATCAACTTAACTGAGTTAAAATTTAACATTAGGTGGCAACCCTCCTCAAAAATATTTCCATCAGTCATCTTTCTTAAACCTCTTTAATTTGATACCCACATTGTTATAATTCATTTACTTTATCAATATAATTGGGTTTAAAAATTTTCAAATAGGTGGCAACCCTCCAATTTTTTGCGATATCAATGGTTCCGGTATTATACCGAACAATACAAAAAAAAAATTATTCAAATCGGTTGAGCCGTTCTCGAGTTTTGACGACCGTGACATACGAACACAATATTTTTATTAATATAGATAGATAGATAGATAAGTCAAGACTACTACAATCAGGCAATAGAATTAATTAATTAATAACTCTAACAAATTAAGCAAAAAAGCCAACACATCGTAATTTTCAGGTACTTTGTCTCCAATTAGAAGTGGGAAAAAGTGTGCAAACGATAGCATTTCCCTGCCTGTCATGTTTATGTTGAAATTTTTCAAATTTTGCAACGAAATAGGAGCAGACGAATTGCCCAGTTCAGATTTGTCGTACTGAGAATTTTTTTTTTCTGATATTAAATAGATCTAAAGAGAAATATTTTTTTTTCAAAGAGTACAAAAGTATATGACTAAAGTCGTATTTCAGTATTCCCTCGAATATGTCATGAAAGATATCTACTGAATAGTTACAAATTACATGAAAACCTTTGATATTTTCAAGTAGAGATTTTTCAGTTATTCCTGTTTTCTCATAATTATGTTTCATCATAATTATTCTTCGTGCGCATTACAAAAGTATTTTCCTCAAATTGAGTTTTTGTTTCATTTTTAATTGCTTTGCAAAACCTGCAAAAGTAATTTGCGGAAAATGAACGAGAAAATCCCAAAATGGTGTTCAAAGCTAAATTATCTCCTAGAACTAAAGCCAAAGAGAAGTAAACTGTTCTCTTAGTATTATTAACATTTAGTTCCAAACCATTTGCCTCTAAATCTTTGCAAATTTCAATTAACTTATAGAGACATTTCCCATTACCTTGAATTTAATTTATGCTTCAATGAAATAGGGGCTGTTGGAAACGAATAATAAATTGCCAATATTGGAGATGTATGTGTAAAAAAGGTATTTAATCTTTTTCACAATGTCGTAATTTGTATTCCAAAGTTTTCCATTAACAAAGTTTTTTAACGAGCTTGATCGAGATAACTTGAACATTTCTTCATCAAATTTTTCTAAAACGTTTGGCAACTCAAAAAATTTCTTCATTTGAAATTTGATAGGAAATAAGACACCTTTTGATGCTAACTCATTTAAGCATTTACAATTTTTGGACAAATTATAAGTTATTGATTTGTCAATTTCCAAAACTTTCGGTGTTTCAAATAAATCAAGAGAAGTAATTTTTTTACAAACTTATATTCGGAAGCTATTTGGTCAAAAGGATTTTCGCAAAACTTTTTAATTTTCTCAAGACTTTGCTTTAGTGTATTTTCTGGGGTATCTAATTTGCAAATTAAAATCGTGAGAAATTTCTTCTTCTTCTTTTTCTGTTTCGTGAGTTACATGACTTAACTTTGGTTTTTTACATAAAGAAATGTGCGAGCAGAAATCGAAAGCCGTAGTGTGTATGATTCCATATATATATACATATATATACAGTGAAACCTCCCCTGGGCGGACACTCAACGTCAGTAATTTTTTGTCCGCCCAAGAGAGGTGTCCGCTTAATGGAGGGGAAGCCTATTTTAGAACTTTTTAATGTTTTAATTAATTGAATAGTCACTATTTCTTATTTGAATAAAAGATATTGATATTAAATCGTTCAAAAAAAAATGTGCATGTAGTGCACATTTCATTTATGTGCGTAAGTACATATTAAGTAATAACAAAATAAAAATAAATATTGCATTTTAGTCCATAAACTAAATAAATAAATAAATAAATTACATAAAAAACTGGGAGATTGTCGATTGACGTAAGTTTTATTTTTAATTTTTTTCATTGTCAGTACCTCTTTCATCAATACTTTTCATGTTTTTATCAGTAACAAAATCCAACCAGAAATCTAAATTTTCGGTCCATGTATTTATTATTATCTATTGTTAAAAATTCATCAGAATTGGAATTGGATTCTCCAAGGGTTTCTGACAATTCAAATAACGAACCTAAACCACTGCGCAAACCAAACTAAATGTGTGCATAACAATCACATTTTGTGCGGGAAGTCCCCTTTTTCCATTAAGTAGTCCGCCTATGAGGAGTTCGCGTCCGCCCAACGGAGGTTTTTGTTTGATTTGTTTTGAAAAGAAATCTTTATGTCCGTTTGGGGCGTCCGCCCAATAGAGTTTTTGTGTCAATTTTATGCAAAATAACTGTCCGCGTCCGGCCAATAGAGTGTCCGCTTAAGAGAGAGTAATTTGTTCCGAAATTTATACTTAAAACTTGGTATAGGAAAAAATGTCCGCCCAAGGGAGATGTCCGTCTAATAGAGGTGTCCGTTAGGAGAGGTTTCACTGTATTTGTATGTATGTACATATGTTTGTGTGTATGTACATATATTTGTGTACATGTATATATGCACATATATAGTACAAACGATTAAAAATCTAATTAGAGCTAGCAAAGCTGCTCGTTGATATCAATGCGAATTCTACTGATTGTCAAAAATGATGTGTTTGTTATACATTTGCTCATGTTTGTCATTGTGCGTATAATTTTCTAGAGTATTTTTTGTGCTCCCGCTATCACCTTGTATGAATTCGTCTATCGTTGATATACTCTGATGAACATATGTGAGGATAATAGCAAGGCCAACTCATACAAAGTAGTGTTACAGGAGCAGTTGAAATTTTCACCCCGGTGTTTCTTAAAGAAAGCCATAAACGGGGCGACCGTTGGTTCAACTTGGTGATGTTTTGATCTAGATTGCACCGTTTGTGGGCCTGTTGAATGAATTTGTGTCTTGGTTGTATGAAAGATCAAAACATTTAGATTTTCTGGCANGGAGCAGTTGAAATTTTCACCCCGGTGTTTCTTAAAGAAAGCCATAAACGGGGCGACCGTTGGTTCAACTTGGTGATGTTTTGATCTAGATTGCACCGTTTGTGGGCCTGTTGAATGAATTTGTGTCTTGGTTGTATGAAAGATCAAAACATTTAGATTTTCTGGCAAGTTGAATAACTCGTCGCTACATTAATGGCCATGTTGTACAAACTCATTCTATTTTGCGTTTATTTTGTTCACTAAATAACCCAAAATGGATAAGTCAGTCGAAATATGTAAGTGTCTTCGTTGAATTTTATAAATGTAAGCCGAAACTATGAAATTGTAAAAATGAGATTTTACAATGAGACTGCTCGTAAAATTGCAATGTTAGTGGGTNTATTTTGCGTTTATTTTGTTCACTAAATAACCCAAAATGGATAAGTCAGTCGAAATATGTAAGTTTCTTCGTTGAATTTTATAAATGTAAGCCGAAACTATGAAATTGTAAAAATGAGATTTTACAATGAGACTGCTCGCAAAATTGCAATGTTTGTGGGCGAAATGTCCAAATTGATTGCGGATCGATCTGAACCAACGGTCGGCACGTTTAAGGCTTGCATTATGTCAAAGTGATGTGTTTGTTCCAACTCATTCTGTCATTTACTACCATTATGCGTAGGCCAATGCATGAAATCATTTCATGCGTTTCGGTAGAAACTAAGTGCATTACACCATTTCATGATTTCAGTTATACGCAAAATGAAGTTTATGCACTGAGTTTTTACTCAGATCTATGAAATGTTTCGTGAATTGGACTGTGCATAAACAAGATAATAGCTTTTTTTTGTTTTTTGTACAATATGTGTTTATTTAATGAATTTTTCTTTCGAAACTAACAATAAGTTTCAAAATCCTACAAACTACTATTCAATTTAAAATTTCTGCGGCAATGCTTAGAAATTTTTTTTTTCATAAATATATATTTATTACAGCTGTTGCGGCTGTCGGAATGGAGAAGATTCCGAGCAGCAGGATCGCTGGATATCGTGCTGGGCAGGCGGTCTGAAAGGGCGAGTCCCATGGCCGCACTGCCTGGGCGGGTGGAAAGGACTAGTTTTCACGCCGCGCCCTCGCTTCTCTAAATTTAAGTAATTACAATCCAGTAGGCGGTGTTCGGTCGGAAAGGACAAGTTTCCGAGCCGCACTGACACTGGGGTTGGGTAGTCGGTCTGAAAGGACGAGTTCCAGAGCCGAAATTGATATATTGCGCATCATTTGATAATATCGGAGAAATCCTTTTTTTTTAGTCTTCTTGCATATCTCGGGCTAAGAAGATCTCTCGCTAGTCGATTTGGATGGTTCATTAACCGTGCTGAGTAACTGGTGCGTATAATGCGTATAGTTTTAAAGTAATTTTATGTTTTTGTACTCTCGCTACCACATGAATATATGAATTCGTCTTAAGAATATAAAAATTCGCCTTGGCATGGGGAGGATCGTAACAAATCGCGGCGAATTCGTAAGGATCTTTTCATTGCATTATAAACATTTACATTTATTTGTTAAACATGCAATAGAT
>NW_016165363.1:0-27869 GCF_001687245.7 Rhagoletis zephyria | reverse complement strand
CATGAGCCGCAGACGGTCTAAACCTAATGTCGACTGTCGGTGAGGTGAATGCTGGTGACCCCTGTGGGGACAACAATAATAACATCATCTAGCAACAGTTGGCTCAGTCGACTTTAATAACAAATGTGCGTCCAAGTAAACTGATTTGGGCATTTCGCGTTCGGAATAATTAAAGGTTTTTTGAAAAAGTAGCGAGAACAGGAATTTTCGGTGATATATCCTAAGTTTTGACAATGTCTTGACTGTATCTCTTTCTAGCAGTGATTAAAAAAAAAATGTGAGCTGAGTGTAAGCATATCAGACAATAACAAAACAACCTTTGATGGTACGTCCATTTCTTTATGGTTGGAAGTATGGAATCTGCGCTAAAATAGTCTAGTTTTACATATTGCGGGGCTGATGAAATCGGGACAAATATTATTAGTGCTCGACACAATGAGAAGCCAAAGTCTTATTGATATAAATATGTATATATACCGGTGGTGTCCGTACTCCTACAAAGCTTCGTTTTCATGGTCTTACAAATGACTATCCGAAAACTCAAGGAAATCCGCTCTAATCTCTCGGCTGAATGCAGATACGCCAGATCGATTACGGGGACTTCCGCATCTGGGTTCTCAGCTTGGAGCCTCGCAACTGAAAAACCAGCATAGACTTAAGGACTGGAAAGAGCACCTGAATAGCTGACACTTTATCGCTGATGCGAGTAAGCTTTTGCAACACATTCTGTGATGGTGCCACGCGTCGGAGCCTAAGAAATGCGCGAGCTATTTTAACCGACAGTTAACGCTGCATCCTTAGGTGGATAAGGCCGAATGTGGAGTGACTACACGCCCGCCCAGCCTATTAAAACCTAGTGCGTCTCCTATTTTCATCAGTTACGGGTTCAGGTGGCTACCGGGAAGGCTCCAAAGCCATTTCCCTGGCGCACAGTGTTGCAAAGGTGGAGAAAACCCAATTTTCTAAAAGTGATTTTTGGATCACTAAATTTCTGGGTTCAAGACAAACGTGTAAACCCAATTTCATCAGAATTGGATGACTTGAATCATTTCCGCCCACATGGTTGGTAGGCGTGGCAGCGAGCCAATCTTTGTTATACTTCATATTTCTTCTTGTCTATATGAAAGTAGAGTATAAACAAAATTTCAGTGAAATTGGAGTACCTTTTCAAGTTTTGGGGACGGAAACTGTGCGGCAGACTATGCATTTGATGGGAAAACATTTGGAATCGGCAGGGGTAGACGACCTTATTAATTTCCTCAATTTGTCGCATGGTTATCCTGACACCACTGAAGCCCGGGAGACTACCCAAAAAAGGGGAGTATGTATTATAGCCAGATAACTTTCCTTTTCTCAGTGATGAAGATGTTTGAGTGCTTGCTTCTGACGTACCGTAACCGCAAACTGACACAGTACCTGGCGCCATAAACATTCTGCTAGCTTGTTGCCTAAACGAAAACACCTCTTCGGGATGTCGGACCTAGCAACGTTGGACTTGTCAAAAGTTTTTCGCACTGTTTTTTACTGCAGGACATTGAGACATCTTCTCGCTCACCGGCCAATTATCTGAATGGTAATGACTTTGATGATCTGTGTTTGGAAATAAGAGGCTACCTTTCCGACATTTCCTGCATTTAAATAGGGCGGATGCTTACTATCTTCCCCCACAAAATCTCTGGTGACTATCACACTCGGCTAAGGGGTGCTAGCCATTGGTGCGACTCCACGAGGCAGCACGTTTTCTGAGTCTACAGTTAGTTAAGCTTAAGAAAGAGTTTTTTTTTGAACTTTGTCTGCAAAAGTATTTGGCAAGCAGTAAGCGGTTATAGAAAATGCAGTGTCTTACTTTTAGTCAAATTAATTGAAATGCAATTTCTATAGTAAAGTCTTCAGTTTTCTCCCAACGTTTAAAAACATTTATGACTTCCTTTACAACTTAAAATCTGACGCAGAGGTGTATTGGAAAAAATTTAAGACATATTAAGAGACAACATGCAAGCAGAAAACTCAGCTTAATATACATACATAACAATTCCGTGAAACGGCGCAAGGCACAATTCCTAAACAAACAAAAAAAAAAAATTAAAATTAAAAACAAAAATGTTTTAGGCTGTCTTCTTGGAAACTCAAAGGCCAGCATTTTTCGTTAGAATGTCAAAGCCTAATCTTACAAATGAAAACTAAATCAAAACGATGGTTAGGACGGCATAAGTTAGAGGTGTGTTACTTTTGAAAAGACACGAATTAAAAACACACACTTACGCATTTACATAGATACTTGAAGCGGCCGCATCGAAATCAAGCCGCCTTCAGCGTCAAAATGTTGAAAACTAGTAGCCACAATTGACGGTATCAGTTAAGAAAAATTAGCTCTTCAACGATGACAAATTAGACCTTATTAAGCTGATTTCTTTTGAGATTTTTTTTGTTTTTTTTTTTTTTTCACAAAATTCGCTGCGCACACAAAACGTCAAAGCAGTGCGTCGTGATAAAGCCGAGCGATAATGGCGCTTATGATACGCTTACAAGTATACTCTCAGGAAAGTACATACGCGCACGCGGACTACAACAATAGCAACAATAAAACATCTTTAGCTGAACTGGCCACAAACTGGCCTTGCCCGCCTCGGTCAGGTAAACTTTGGAGTTCTCTTCACGCAGAGACACATCGCTTGTGATCTACCTCGCACCTTCCGAGAAGTGGCCAGAGTGTGGCGACTGTTGCCATGTTTGTTCTACGCTACACGCGACAGACTGACTGTTAGTCGATTTGCCAGCTAGTCAGCTAGTCGGTCTGGTCTTAAAATCGCTGCTCCACATTATTTATGATAATCTCGACTGTATTTCGTATTTATTGTTGGTAATCAACACAGCGCAAGCCAGTAGCCACATCGCCACATAAACATTGGCCAACAAGACATCCAAGATGAGTGTCGAGTAGAGCAGACGCTGTGTGTGGTCGCACTTGGCGGCCGCCTAGTATGAATGTTTCTAAGCAGTGCGTCGGTCGGTCCGAAGGACGCACGGACGAACGGACGGACGGACGGACGGACGGCGGACGGGTGACCTAAAGTTTGGTGCATTCACTGCACTGCGAGTACATTGTGCCTGGCGTGCGGATTAATTTTAAATGACATGCTTAAGTAGAACTTCCAGAAGCACATCAGATAATGAGCAGCGCCAGCCAGCAGCACCATTACAATCACAATAATTTCTGGCATAAAAGCCACTAACTTAATTTTTTATTTTTTTTTTCTTATTGTTTGTGCAACACGCGCTTGTCGTTCACTAACAGGCCAGGCAATCGGCCATATCCTCCAACTACGCTGAGGCTATAATGTTGTGGCATCACGCACGAAAAGGGTAGAATTTGCGCGGCGCTCTGCTCGGTGGAGGTGGAGGTGGGGAAAAAGGGCTGCAAGTATTACTTGGCGGCTACGTGTGAGTTATGCGGCCAAAAATCCATGCGAATCGATACTGAAGGGAATGTGGTTAATTAAGCGAAGTAGCCGAAGCAGGAGAGTCGCCTTTTTTCGAGATAGAAAATCTTTGATGAGAGACAGTGCATTCAATTAGGAGTCTATAAAATAATTAAGGCAAGGAATTTGTGGGTGTTAATTGAGAGAAGTTTGGTAAATGACAGTGAATTAGTTGAAGATATCAATAAGGAATATTGGAAGGGGATGCATTCGAAGCGGAAGCCTTTAAAATTTATATTTCTTTTTGTCCCTACTTTAGGAGGTTACATGTTTGGGTGTACGTCGTAGATTGAGCAAAGATATTGAAACGAATATTTTAAGGTAAAAATGAAAGGCATATTTATTTTTTTTAACGTTGACCTGCACTCATTTCCTGGAAACTTTAGATGGGGGGATAACTTATTAAATAATTCCAATAATTTTAATTTGATTTTCTAAAATATGGCAACCCATTTAAAAAACTAAAACGGGATGAGCACAATTCATGAGTAGAAGGCTTTTGCTATTTCTTGGATCACCGACATTTGAAAAAATTTTTGACAAAGAGTTGCCAATAAAATTTTATCGATGAAGTGTCAACATTAAATTCGCCAGTCTCTGGTGGAGAATACCCAATCATCTCAAATAACTCTCTTTGTGACTTGAGACGATTTGGGTATTCAGTAAAAGAAAGTCCCAAAAAGTTCATCGAAAATGTGGGGCGCCAACGAATATTCATTATTCGATTACATTCGATTACATGCGAAAAGGGGGTTTTAAACGCATTCAAGTAGCAAAATCGATCTTTAAAAATATAGAGAATATGACTACTACTAAGCGCTTATAAAAACATGATAGATCATTTAGTTTTATATGTACACTGAGCCAAAACTACAATGATTTTTTCAACCAAGGTATTGCTTGGTCTTTCAAGTTGAATCTTTGAACGCAAATTCGTATGTCTGGTTTTAGCTGAACGTGCAGAGGTGCTTGTTGTTATTTGTTGGTTTCCAGCAGGTTCGGCTTCGAATGCCGTCAGCGGCAACACATAATTTTGAATTTTTTTTCTGTTTTTGGTTTTTCTTAATTACAAAAAAGCATCTAAGAAGTGCAGAATCAAATCAAACGGCGAAGAGAATTAATTCTAGTTGAGCATTTGAAGAAACATTTATAAAGCGGCTGTTGCGGAGTGTGCAGAGATGCTGCTGTTATTTGCTAACTTTCGGAAGATGCGGGTTCAAATCCCGTAAGGGGCAACATTTAAAATGATCATAAAAATTTTTGTTTTGTAACTCCGAATTATGAAAAATCATCTGTGAAGTGCAGAACATAAGAGTATTCAAACGAAAAAATCGACAACCAAAAATTTATTTAATGTAAACAAAAATGTGGTTAATATTACCAAATCATTGTTGCAAATATCAACCATTAACTAAAAATCACGAATAATGCCATATTACATCACTATGCAGATTCGAATAAAATGGCCGATCAAGGGAAGTAATATCTATATCTGTGGCATTTCACTAAAGCCACTTAAGTGACTTTAGAATGTTTGACTTTGAGTTAAAAAAAGAAGTTTATTTGGACCGATTTTTATGAACTTTGATGTGTTAAATTTGTCTGCGCTTCGCAGAATAGTAGAAAAACTATTAACCAAAAAACTCACAGAAAAATATATGAAGAAAATTAATTTCTCTTACATTTTGTATGAAACGGCTTTTTTGACGATCTTTCGAGAACGGATTGACTGATTTCCATGAAGTTTTTCGAATGCGACGGAAGTGACGCATGGTTGGGGACGGAAATGCTTCCTAAATGTATGCTTTAATGTTGATACTGAATAGAAGAACGTGCTTAGCTAAAGGTCAAAGGTAAAGATACGTAAAAGACAAAGATGAAATGTAAAAACTTCATATAAAGACGAAGTTGAAGATTAATATATATGTAGATGAAGAAAAGAATAAAGATAAAGCAAAAAAAAAAAGAATTGAGATATAAAGGTCTCAACTCACTTCACTCCAATTCACCCCACTACAGCTCAACTGATCTCAATTCCCCTTAAAATACATATCTCAACTCACCCCAACTCACCCCAACCACCGATTAACTCACCTCAAACTACCTAACCTCAAATCGCCGCACTTAAACTCCTAGAGCATTTGCATCTGCATTTCTGCATTAAAAGAAAAGTTTGAAAAAATGTCGCTTACGTTTTTTTTTGTGCGGTCAAGGCTCGATATGCAGGTCAGTGAAATAAATAAATAACTTTTTCATTTAACAATGCCAAGAGAAGTAGACAATTTCAGATGCGACGACAAGTGCAGCTGAAATTTGAGCGGCCACTGGTGAGTAGCCAATGAAGTAGTAGCCAACCTGCATATAAATACATAAATACAAATCTCAGAGACACTGCGTCCTCCAGAGCGGAGGAAGATAAACGGGCAGCGATTATATCGATTACTTTGACAGTGCGACGAGAGCGTTGAGTTGCTTGCAGCAACTGTTGAGGAAACGCTGCAACAAAAGCGTTTGTTGTTGTTGTTAGCTGTTGCAGATGCAGATCATGTTGTCGCCGATGCAGCTTGGTTTTAAATTCCCAACAATTGGGAGGGCGAGAGCAATAATAACAATAAAAGTCACAGGACGACATACATACGCGATGACAGGCACGATNTATGTCTGGTTTTAGCTGAACGTGCAGAGGTGCTTGTTGTTATTTGTTGGTTTCCAGCAGGTTCGGCTTCGAATGCCGTCAGCGGCAACACATAATTTTGAATTTTTTTTCTGTTTTTGGTTTTTCTTAATTACAAAAAAGCATCTAAGAAGTGCAGAATCAAATCAAACGGCGAAGAGAATTAATTCTAGTTGAGCATTTGAAGAAACATTTATAAAGCGGCTGTTGCGGAGTGTGCAGAGATGCTGCTGTTATTTGCTAACTTTCGGAAGATGCGGGTTCAAATCCCGTAAGGGGCAACATTTAAAATGATCATAAAAATTTTTGTTTTGTAACTCCGAATTATGAAAAATCATCTGTGAAGTGCAGAACATAAGAGTATTCAAACGAAAAAATCGACAACCAAAAATTTATTTAATGTAAACAAAAATGTGGTTAATATTACCAAATCATTGTTGCAAATATCAACCATTAACTAAAAATCACGAATAATGCCATATTACATCACTATGCAGATTCGAATAAAATGGCCGATCAAGGGAAGTAATATCTATATCTGTGGCATTTCACTAAAGCCACTTAAGTGACTTTAGAATGTTTGACTTTGAGTTAAAAAAAGAAGTTTATTTGGACCGATTTTTATGAACTTTGATGTGTTAAATTTGTCTGCGCTTCGCAGAATAGTAGAAAAACTATTAACCAAAAAACTCACAGAAAAATATATGAAGAAAATTAATTTCTCTTACATTTTGTATGAAACGGCTTTTTTGACGATCTTTCGAGAACGGATTGACTGATTTCCATGAAGTTTTTCGAATGCGACGGAAGTGACGCATGGTTGGGGACGGAAATGCTTCCTAAATGTATGCTTTAATGTTGATACTGAATAGAAGAACGTGCTTAGCTAAAGGTCAAAGGTAAAGATACGTAAAAGACAAAGATGAAATGTAAAAACTTCATATAAAGACGAAGTTGAAGATTAATATATATGTAGATGAAGAAAAGAATAAAGATAAAGCAAAAAAAAAAAGAATTGAGATATAAAGGTCTCAACTCACTTCACTCCAATTCACCCCACTACAGCTCAACTGATCTCAATTCCCCTTAAAATACATATCTCAACTCACCCCAACTCACCCCAACCACCGATTAACTCACCTCAAACTACCTAACCTCAAATCGCCGCACTTAAACTCCTAGAGCATTTGCATCTGCATTTCTGCATTAAAAGAAAAGTTTGAAAAAATGTCGCTTACGTTTTTTTTTGTGCGGTCAAGGCTCGATATGCAGGTCAGTGAAATAAATAAATAACTTTTTCATTTAACAATGCCAAGAGAAGTAGACAATTTCAGATGCGACGACAAGTGCAGCTGAAATTTGAGCGGCCACTGGTGAGTAGCCAATGAAGTAGTAGCCAACCTGCATATAAATACATAAATACAAATCTCAGAGACACTGCGTCCTCCAGAGCGGAGGAAGATAAACGGGCAGCGATTATATCGATTACTTTGACAGTGCGACGAGAGCGTTGAGTTGCTTGCAGCAACTGTTGAGGAAACGCTGCAACAAAAGCGTTTGTTGTTGTTGTTAGCTGTTGCAGATGCAGATCATGTTGTCGCCGATGCAGCTTGGTTTTAAATTCCCAACAATTGGGAGGGCGAGAGCAATAATAACAATAAAAGTCACAGGACGACATACATACGCGATGACAGGCACGATGTCGATGGAGACGACGAGGACGACGACATCAACGACAGAGATGACTAGGTACGATGAAAACAACAACAGGCAAATGACGACGATTGGCGATGTCGCACAGCCAAGAGTCGCTTATATGCCACTGCGTCTTCCCTCCTCCGACTCTCTCCACATCTTGGTGGTGCTCAAGCGCAAGCGTGGTTGGTGGTGCCGTCTGATGTGCATAAGGATACACACTCGTGTACATATGTATGCACGATATTTGTGTTTGCGTTTGTGTGCGACGTGCGGTATGTGGCAGCATCATAAACAAAATCACTTCAACATGCGCTTTGGTGTGCAGCATGTTCGGCGTTCATTGCTTGCAACAAGCGCAGTGCGTCCTTAAGCAGCGGGATAGGATGCACAAGTAGCAACGGAGGTGGAGCTGTGCTGCAGCTCATTTGTTTGCTCACATTATTTGCTGTTGCTGTTGCTGTTTTGATGTTATTTCACTTCTTTTTTTTTTTTTGGTTTTCCTCAGCAAGCTGCCGTGTTGCACGTTGTTACTAGCTACTGCTTGCTGTTGGTATGGCTGGTTGCTGGTGGTGGTTAGCTTGATGGCAATAGCGCATGCGCAGCCAACTCACGACGACAACAGACGCTTGGCGGCGGCACGAAATCCGTTCGCATTTTGCATGCGTGACTTTCGTCTTTTCGTGTTTTTTTTCATCTTTTTTCGTTCGGTTTCAACTAACTATGTAGTTACATTTAGCAACAAAAATAAATACATACTTCCAGCGTGCCAGCGCATGCAATGGCTGACTGTTTGGCTTACAGCCTACTTGGTAATCGCTGCTTAATTTCAGCTAATTAATTATAATGTTTTTTTTTATTCGAAGGCGATAAGCGCGACTAACTGAATAATTGCCCGTGCACGAAGGCACCACGCACACAAAAAGCGAGCGGACGCGGACGATCGAGTGAGCCTCACCTCAGCCAATGAAAAAATAAAAACAAACAATTCATTAAAAAAACGATTTTTAAATGTCGCCACGAAAAGTGGGTTTATACAGCGGAGGAGCTTACAGCAAATGTCAAATGACACATTTTCGAATTTTTTGAAAAATGTTTCGTGCGTCCGCTTGCGTTCAGTAGGTCAGCACAGCACAGCACAGCACAACCGATACCCTGCGCTTTGCATATTTCAACAAGATCCCGCCACTCAGCGCGCACTTTTTGTTGGGCTTTCTGGCCCAACGTTTTTGTGCGCATTTGTTTGTTGTCAGCTGCACAGCGGCGGCATCTTATTGGCGTTCTTCTGCTTCTGCGTGTGAATGAAATTCAATTAAAACACAGCAGCGCGCCACATTAATGATGCACAGCGACCAGCCCAGCAGCAGCGCGTTTTCTGCACAGCGGCACCGCTCGGCGCGCCAAGGCTCTGTTCACAATCGGAAATGGTGTTGAGTTGCTCGTTGCGATTTAATTTATTTGTTTGCTCTTGGCCAATGAGGAATAAAAGGAATTGACAGGCGGGAGTCGGAATAAATTGAAATCGGGCCCAAATGTTAAAAAAAAAAACAAATGTGCATATATATATTTTTTTAATGCATACAGTGTGTACGAAATTTCTGCATAAAGTGGAGATAGAAGTATAAAACTTATTAAAAAAAATTTCGGATGATTGCTTTTCAATGAAAGTAATTCACATGGGAGCTTTTGCAGTTTCAACGATGAACTTTTATTGAGAAAGATATGTTACAAAATATTGTATTAAAATCCTTAAGCTGTACTAGATCCCAATATTTTGGAACCTCGACATCTGTTCAGCGATGAGAAAGCTGGCGCGTTAAGACCCGGGAAGCCCGTAGAGCTAAAATGTTAGGCATTGGGATATCGCACGTTGATGTCTGTTTGGTGAATGGGTTAAATATCCATAAGTGGATGAACCCAACGAATCTATTTTAGAGCAAATTGCAAGCCAGTCGTATCATGGATCGATGTCTTTCAAAACCTAAGTTGACTGCTTGGAAATTGTGGCGACCAGAACATTTATTACTTTTCCTTTAATGGGAATGCTTACCGAGCATATCAATGAGTTTTTCTGCAGGAAACGACGCGGAATCTAGCTGACACGGACTAATACAAATTCATAGTGCCGAAGTATTCGAATCCGAATCGCAATACTGAGTAGTCCCCCATTACGACCCTACGACAAAAAACCTTTTCAACGTCCTCCACGTTTACCTCGCCTCTGCAGCTGCAGCACAAAACGATGGACAATGCAGACAAAGTCATCTAAGAATGTCAGGTTGTGATATCAAGCAAAGTCCTGATTGAGGTACGGTTGTTTTACATTAGTGACCGTGATTTTTTAAATATTACTACTGGCGCCGGGAATTCCATCTGCTTTGATACTTTTCGCTGGAAATCGGTCGGTAAAGGTTAGTGGGTTTTTCGACGCTGAGTATTCAGTTCCCATTTCGCTAGCTCGACCGTGGCGTAGGCTCTTGGAATGCCTTCTAAGGCTAAGCCGCTCAATCAGGATATTCTATAGCTGCCGTAGAGCTAACGCTATACTCTCTATCAGCTTGTCAGAATGCGATTTTAGGGGACCGCATAGTTGCGGCAGAGTTTCTGAACCAAAGCGCGCCGCCACCTGTGATTACCGCCATTACAGTTTGGAAGGCCGATGCGATTCTTTGGCTTCCCGCACAGTTGTTACCAGAACTTTTTCCCCAAGTTGATGGACGGTTAAATAAGCTTTACCTTTTCAACCGACTGTGATCGGAATGTATCAATGTTCCAGCAAATTGGCAGATTAAAATAACAAAACCAGTGGCAATTGATTAAAGACACAAAATACTCCAGCCGCCATTTAAGTTTTCACTCCAAAAGGTATCCACACACCTATGCGATTCTGTCGCAACGAATCCGCACCGTTTTTGATGCTACAGACGTTACTGCTTCGTAAACGCAAGTACGCACACATCTGTGCGATTTTTCTTTTTTTTTTAAAGGAAAGGTGCTAAATTTTTATATGAGAATTGAAGTCATTTTTGTTTTTTTGCTTAAAAATTACTTGTGTTTAATACTAACACTGCCATGATTGATATTCTTTACAATGATTTGGTGATTTACCTAACCACTCTTTTTTTACATTAGACAAATTTTTGGTTGCCAATTTTTTCGTTTGTTCTACACTTCACAGATCTTTTTTCATAATTCGGAGACGCAACAAAAAAACTTTTACCATCATTTTAACGCGGCCAGCTACGGCCAGACATAAAACGACATAGAAAACGGGATGCGACCTCAAATCACAATCTATATATAGTACGCGAAGGGATTTTTTGTCCGCTCATAACATTGTGAATATTTCTAAATTAAATTTTGGGCGTTTTAACACCATGCGGGTTCACTAGTTTGACATTGGACTGGCTTTTTAGACTGATACTATTTCCATAACTCTATTTTTTGATGGGATCCCGCCGAGCAAACATTTTGAAGATTTCAAATAGAGTATGTACCGCTGATTTTGATCAAAAGTTGATCGACAATAATTTCGACTGTGCCAAGGTAGCATTTATCCATTTTTTTTTGCACAAAACATTAACAGATGCTGGATATACATATACAAAAGGGAACTGCCGTGAGTTAGCAAATAAACGATATACATCGTCCTAACAGTTTCCGTAAGATACCTTTAGACCGCAGAAAAGAACCAGTTGAAAATGTTGACTTAAGAACGAAAAATAAACAAATCTGGCCTAGAAGAGGGCCTCCATTCCTACCTGATAAGCGATGGTCTATGTGTTTACGTCATTGCCAATGCGATAACTTTCTTAAGGCGAATTTCTGGTTACTGAATTATTTCAAGAAATGGAGCGGTTAACCCTCCCCTGAGGTTATAGGCTTTGTATTTTTTTGTGAAGTGACTGATGTATGCTTTTAAGGTAGTCACGATGAACTCAGAAGCTATATGGTAAATACGGCCGATCTCTCTGGAAAACGGTGATAGTATGAAATTACTGATTTTCGGTAGACTTCATCGAGTAAGCGATCTGGCTGGCACAATAGATCTCCTAGTCGCAGTGCATACCTCAATCCTCAGTGCATACCTCTATCTGAGCTTTTATTTTTAGCACTTCTCATGTTGTCACGAGAGGGTTTTCATGTCAGCAATATGTACACTAGAAAGTATGTAATTCTTTACCAATAGGCGATCCATTTTCTAAACAACTTCTTTTATCTCATAAATGGTTTACCTACCAGCCTTCGAACATGGGCCTCGATAGATATGTTATTTGGTTTTGAAATAATTCACAATTGGGGATCATCGATCCGAATGGTCAATTGAAAAATGTGGAATAGATTTGAATGGGCATTAGCTAGCGTTATTTTACCCCAAGAACCAAAAAAAAAATAAATTTCCAAGAACAGTTTGAGAGACAAAAGTTCACGAACTTACTCCGCACTACGACCAAAACTTGATACATTAAGCTTGCAAGTCAAATTTTCATTACCACATACTTTTCCCGCACACTGTAATTGATTTTAATCCAGTGTTTACGCTTTAAAACACATCTTCAATCCAACTAAAGAACCTTTTAATGCAGAGGACAATGTTTTAGTTCAGTCCAAGAATTCTAGGAGTATTGGANGCCCAGTGTGCCATTATTGAAAGTCCTCATGCCACACACCATCCTTTGCTTTTGCTTGCCATGTTTTATAACATTTTAGTTGTAGAATATTTAGTTTTGCTGCGAAACTTAATCTTTCGCATTTGCCATGTTCAACTGTGCCGCGCGCACACCTGCTTGGATTCCCTCATTAATTATGCAACCAAATGCTGTGTACTGTACCACCAAAGGGGCAGCGCGGCGGTGCGGCGGTGCGGAGTGTGGTGCGACTGCTGACAAATTTGCATCTAATCTCTAATGTGCGTTATGTTTTGCTGTTAATGTACATACATACGGACATACCCACATATTCGTACATACGAACATAGACAGTGTGGTGTGTGTCACTTAGATATTTTTTTGTTTTTATTTTTGTTTTTTGTTGAGCAAGTGTTGTTCCTTATGCATTACACATCTAAAAAGTTTTACCGAAGCTTTGTGCGCTGTCTGATGAGTGATGGTGTTGAAGCTGGTAAGCGGTGGGTAAGTGTTGCCGGAGTTGTGAGTGGAATGTTCTGTGCCTAAGTGTGAAAGTAAATAAGTGGCACCTATGGGTGCAATTTCAAGTTATTTACAATTAAGTTGGATTGGGTGGGGATAGAGGTTTCTCAAATTTGTATACCTTTGGAAAAGCATTAAAAGGTTAGGTTAGGACTTAATTAGACATTAATTCCGCAGCCATACATTCGAGCTATATCTGCACTTTGTGAGTGTGATCTGTATGTACCGAAGGAGGTTATATTTCTCTTATCAAGGAAGGCTATACGGTGTTACTCTATAAGTTTTAGTCACTTTGACTTGAGTTCTGGGCATTGACATAGAAGTAAGCGAATTAATTGCTCCTCTTTTATGATCATCAATGTTTCTTTAAACGGAACTTTTTTAGGTTTAGACCAGTGTTAGATGTCTTTGCAACATACCTGCTTTCTCTGTAGCAAAAAACCTGACGGACGACTTTCTAATCTGCAGGTTCTATAGAGAGAGATCACCTCCGGACCCTCCTTCCCCCTTTAAGCCACTGTATTGTAACACCAAACCAAATATTTATGCATTAACCAGACTCGGAGATGTTTCGAAACATGCCACCATCACTATTGGAAGACGTTAATATCGAACCGAGTAACTCCCCCTGTAGGAACGTCTGTTTAATTTCTCTTAGTTTCGAGGCGTAAAATAATATTGACGCACGTTGAAAACTCAGACAATTAGCCGTACATCGTATAGATCTCAATGTGAGTGCGTAGCTAGGGAAGGTTGAATGTGAAGTTTGGAACTAGTAAAGCTTCAAGTGTCTTTTCACTATGGAGAAAGAGAGGTATCAGATATATGCGAGTTTCCACGACTCTCATGAAAGGCATCATCGACACTGTAGAAAGTAATGGGTGTTGATATTTTTGCCTTTTCATTTACGAAATAGTATGTTCATGGTGGTGGTGTCAAAACATAAGAAGATGATCTCCAGAACTTCAACCTTGATAAAAGAAAGAAACGCACTGGTTGTGGTATGAAGTCAGTAGGGCGATTTCCCTATCTTACGATCCATTGTAGTAGGGGAATTAATGTACCTTCTAAGTTAACTGGATTAAGGGTTCATGTCTACACCGAGAAACTCTAGACCCCTTTCTTTAATGAGAATTAAAACATTTCTTTACAGAAGTCAAATATTTGGGAGTTATTCCTAATGACAAGGAATCCGCACTTAGATAAAGCTATTCAAAAGCACAGGGCCTTCATTTGGATCTGCCGGAAACTGGAACTGGGGCGTCAGACCTAAATTGGTAAGATTGATTTACGAAAACATTTAAAAATTCACCCTAAGATGGCCAGACACCTTTGATAGAAAAAACTCAAATCAAGTCCAAGCTGGCTAAGCTCAGTTATTCAAACGATTTTACTGCTGCGCTATATAACAGGGGAAAATTTCTGCATTCGCTTCGTGGATCAATATTTTCCGAGGCACCATTTGGTGTTTTTTCCGAATAAACAAGGACAAGGGGCAAGGAAGTAACACAAACACGGAAAAATACCCACATTTGGTATCAAGACCGACTATGGTCTCAGAGTGGGGGTATACTTGTATAACCTTGAAGACTCCTTTTCACTGGCATGGTACAATTTAAATTTGCTTTTCAAGCTGAGGTTAATGCTATTGTAAATATGCGTTGATTTTTAAGATTTTTTTTTTGCTGACGGTGTCACGAATTTCTTCCCATACAAAGTGTGCTCGACAATTTTTTTTTTATATGGAAGAGAGTGCCTAGCATCGTCAACAACGGTATTTTCTAGCCACTTGAAACTTGCACTTTATTATCCTAAAATTGAATGGGCTACAAAACTGCATACCAGAAATTTTTCCAAAAATCTGAATACAAAGTTTAAAAATTTGGTGAATATTTGTCGAATTTTTATAATTTTTGTATAAAGTTTGAAAAGGGGATTTATATGGTGTTTGATGTATAGCTAGCCAGGCTTTTATAAAAAAAATATTAAACATAAAATAAACAATGGAAATATAGCCAAAACTCTTCAAAGTAAGGCGAGTAGTCTATTCTAATGACCGCCAGTGTACATACATACATACGCACAATGTATTTTCATACCTTTCCTATATGCACATACATATATATCACTTTATTATAAATCACAAAGTAAATAAAATATTGCATCCCACCCTGACCTCCACCCCTAAAATAAACTGCTGTCAAGCAAACGCAAACAAGCAATCAGCCAAAATGCGAAAATGCGCCAATTGTCCAAGAAGTTATTACTTTTCCATTAAGTTGCGAGCGCAATTTGTTAAACAAACATAGGAGGTCTGACAGGCGTTAAAAAAGTCGAATTGTAATTACAAACATAAACTACCAGCAAGCGAAATCAACGCTTTTAACCCGACGCCGTCTTAGTAGCTATATCCCGCCAACCGGCTGGCTAGCTGGCTAGCTTATCCTCACACAGAAAATCGATTAAAATCGAATAAATGTAAGCGATTGAATGCTGGTGATTTTAAAACTCATAACAACTTGGCAACACCTTCCATGCCAGCGTCCATGCCAGCCCCAGTCCAGACGCCACGCCATGTGTGTGGCTATAGTTGGAGCGCCGACGACGATGCCACCACCGCAATCACATTCCCGCCAACTGCCGCTGGCTACAAACCAAAGGAATCACCAATCCACACATATGCGAGATAATGTGTGTGCGCGACTGGGAAGAGTCAACATAAAAATATTATTTATTTTCGCAATTTATCGTTTGCGCACAAGAGCCCCTCGCTCCTCTAGGTGTGCTCCTCGCTCCTCTTCAGTCTTTCCATGCATTTGCAGTGTCATATGCGAGCCTACATACGTTGTGCATCCTTTTGGTGGCTAACAAGATTGACAAATTGTAAAAAAACGCCTTTTAGGAGTTTCACAACATTTTTCGTTCGATTTTGTGGGGGGGACCCGCGGGGTGTGTAATACAATGAATAGCAAACATCTTGAAGCATTGGTTGTGGCGCTGGTTTTGTGCTGATTTGGTGGTGGCACAGGCCGATATTGTGAATTTGTTTGGCTTGGTTTGGCCCGATCGGCCGGCCGGTTGGTCGGTAGCTGTCAGTTGAACACAGAACAGTGGCAACTAAGTCGACAGAAACATGCGTCGCCTCGGCAACGGAAATCAAATCAATATGAACATAAATTGGGGCCAGCGGCCATTGGCCACCTAAATGGAATGTTATGCGCAGCTAAATTCATATACTATATATATAGATATGTATGTGCATGATATATATATCAGGATAACATTGCTAAGCCGCTTCGTGCACGTGATTATGCGCTTATTGAAAGCTTTTTGTGGCATAAATAACAAACAGTAGCGATTATTCAAATAGTTATGATTTAAAGCGCTTTTTTTCGCCGAATTCCAGCATTGACAATAAAATATGTTGTCGCCACTAGGCGGTTAAGTTGTTGTTGCAATCATCAATACTTCAACGCAAATGTAAGCGGAATTTAGGCATGCAGAGTAGTCCAAAGCAATTTTTCGCTTCTTTCGATTTTTTCAACTTTATCGAGAAAAAGTAAAACGCTAGGATCTCTAACTTGCAATGGCTTTAACGAGTTCGTAACCACAATGAAGGACTAATCGAATTTTTGTAATATTTTATGTGACGTTTAGCTGGGTTTTACTCGGCAGGGATAGAAAACAATCAAGTAGTGTTGCCTATGGCTCTTCAGGCGAGAAGATGTCACGAGCACAATAAAGTGACAGGGGGTGGGAATGATTATAGCTAATAGTACTAGTTTTTTTTTAACTTTTCTTACTCACGAACAAAAGCAGAGAATGTGACGACCTCTTCTTACGGAAAGTGGGCGAAAATTGCATTGCTAACGATGGTCATAGCCGCTGTAGTGAAGTCCTCAGAGGTGCGTACTATCACTTGGTAGAACCTAGGTCTAGAAGTTTTTGCTCATCGGCAGATCTTCAAGACCACTTCTAGTATGAAAAACTATCACCACAAAATAACGCGCCGTTATGCCGTTTACTTATAAGGTCTCAGATCATAAATTTTACTCACTGCATGTCTGAGCACTTATCTCCAATATTCAAGTGTCTCTCAGATGCAAGGATATACCAGATCTATACTAAATCTACTTTGAAGTCATCGGTACATATATGCTTCCCCAAACCACCTAAGAGCTTAAGGATGCCTATTTCTAGCCAAGTGGGAAATCTTTTACTTATTTTTGAAGTTTAAAATAAGCGTGTAACTTCTGGATATCTCAAAAGCTGATGGGCTTCTTAAGCATCTGCGCCCTACAGAAGGCGCTGGGTTAACACGGTTAAATGCAGGTGGAAAAACAGGCTTGGACCTTCTAGCGTTTCGCAAGATTATAAAGTATTTTGAGAAAAAATACGAAATGACAGAAAGGACTTATATGGATTTGGACTGCAACGTGACTGTAGGTGTAAATCATTGGGGACGGATGTTAGTAATTTCCGCTACAACCTAGCATTGAGCAGAACTGATTTTTACTGAAGGTAAAGTTGATTCGGTGCACTCGGGTTTAAGGAAGAAAGGGCATGGTCAATATTTTATAAGTTTTGTTCTATTTCGGCGGCCGCTGTGGTGTAGAGGTTAGAAGTACTATTTTAGACTCGCCAAAAACTAACCAAATCGGTTCAATAAAAGCAGCAGATGAAAAACTGTAGCTTATTCTTCCTTTAAAACTTTCGCAACATCTTCGAAACAGTACTTCGACTCGTTTAGGATGCTTACGTATAGGGATGTGGGTAGTTGGAACTTCCATGATGTTGGATATCTGCTGAGTCTATTTGGTTGTGCACCTTTGGGCAGCCTCTTTCAAAAAACATTTTCCGAGTTTCTTGCCTTTCAGCATGAACTAAGTTAAGCTTAATGGCCTACAACTTTCCTCAAGAGCAATGTAGTAGTCAAGTTTCCTGTTTTTTTCGAGAGTCAAAAGGACTTGACTAAGAGGTCGAAACTATTGCCGCCAGGAAGGTCAAGTGTTTTCTGCCACCGACAGCAGCAAGAAACCCTTATCAATAGCTATCAACACGTTCGAACACGTTCGCGCACGATCATCTCCAAAGCATATTGCAAATAAATTCTCGTTAAATATTGTAAAAATGTAAAGTCGGTGAGGATGTACGCTGTCATTCGATTCGCTGATATGTGGGCTGCCGTTTGTTGTTGCACACAAATGTTTTCTAGCAGGCGCACAGCATGAGACAGCAACACAACTACACAGCTACAGCTACTACAGGCTGGAGCGACCAAACGACAGTGCAACCGGAGAATCCTTTTGATTAAATGCCGATTACAGGCATTATAGAAAAGCGGGAGCTTTGATTAAACAACAAGCGAGTCAATTTACAAGCTTACATGCAATATAAACCTCGGAGTAGCAGACAAGTATGTATTTACTTATGTACTTACATAGATAGACATACATACATACATACATACTATGTGTTCGTTGTAAAAACGTACAAATTTATTGGCTTGTCGACAGGTGATTTGATTTATGAATTTCTAGCACGATCATCGATCGCACTTGCGCACATCAGTAGAAATGCGCAGAAATATATACCAGAGACATCGCTACCACTGGCCAGATGTGCGTGTTACCTCATAGGCTTAGCGTAGTAAGCTCTTAGAAACAATTAGTCGCAGCACAGTAGTGGTCATCATCATCATCGAGTAGCCCGGCAAGATCATGATCGCGCGCAGACAGCAAATGAAATTGCTTTCCTACTTAAATCATCTCGCGCCCCGTTGTAATGCTATGTATGTACACAAGGCTGGACCTATCGCCGCATTGCAGCATGGCCGCCAAGCAGCGGATACGAATCGTCGAGCTTGCCAGGCAAGATTTCATACTTTGCTGCTGCAGCTCCTCCCCAACGGCCGATAACTGGCTGGCTGGCTGGCTGGCTGGCGTCTCCGCTTCATTGGCGTTTAATTATGAAAAATCACAAAACTGACAGCATACACGAATTAAGCTGAATGTTATTAAAAGCGATCGACAGTGCTGAGTCAGCCGACCAGCCGACCAGCCGACCGGACTTGCGTCAATCCGCTGGGAGGAGGTACTTGTTTGGCTTGTGGATTTTTATTGGCAATACTTGTAGAATTAATGGCTGCCGTAACACAAGCAGATCGATTGAAAACTATCTATGAACGAGTGGGCTGTGGCACCAGTTGAAAGGTTGTGGGAAACGCACAGATTTTATGAAGCGCTTTACAACGTCGTCGGTTGTTGTTGTTTTACTTTTCGCTTTCCATTTTAGTATTTGCGCGCGCACAAAACAATCATCAAAAACCCAGCAACTAAATATTTACTATTTGAGTAGAAGCCAATGTAATTCGAAGCTGTCTGTTTGCTGTTTGTTTTCTGCTGTAAGTCTGTCCTTCGGCAACATGCGCCTGGCATTCGACAATGGTTTTGTTTCGCTTTCGACGAGTTTTTGGTTTTTGTGGTTTAATTCACTTGGGCTTATCCACGGCTGACTCGCGTGCTATGACTTGGCGCAGGTTGTTGTCAGAAAAACATTTATTGGGTGGCGTTATTGGCGCCAACAGTTTGCACGTTCCAACAACGACCAGTGCGACGCGCCACCAATGTCGACCAACAAAGAAGTTGACAACAGACTAAATTTCGATTGACCATAATTATTGTCATTGCTGCAGCACGTCTGAAGCGCCAGCGTACGAGTTCTTCCATTCCATTCGAGCTATGCGATCTGTTGAACGCCCTTTATTACCCCCCCCTGAGCAATTGCTGAAGTGAACGTGCAGCACGCTATTTCGGTGTTAAAACAAAAAAAAAAAAAAACTCAAAGAAACTTCCAAAGGGATTAAAAAACAAAAAACCTTAGCCTGCGCCGTGATGTTGTATTTGGCATTTTTTGTCAGCATCGCTGCATTCCAGTACCAAAAAGTAACAAAGGTAAATTGCCAACTTGATTTTGGTCTTAAGAAGATTGTCGCCAATTAACGCCGTGCTCAAATAAATTTTCGCCAAAGTGAAGGAAAAAGGTTACGAATTGAAGGCTTTTCAGTTTTTCTTGATCTCTTTTCCCCTCAAGCGAGAAACAATTTTCGATTTTTATGAAGGTAAAAGACATGCCTCATTGGCGTGGGCCGAAAATTCGCTTTTTTAGAATTTTGATTGCTAATAGCAAAAATATGGTTCATTGTGCTCTAAAAAATCTGTGTGAAAGATGAAAATTTTTGTGAAATATTTTTAGAATTTTGATTACTATGTATTTAATAACAAAAATATGGTTCATTGTACTCTAAAAAAATCTATGTGAAAGATGAAAATTTTTGGTCCAAATCTTAGGTTCGCCCAAGCTCATCATTCACTGAAAACGTTCACTATTGACGGCTGCCAAGCAAATACTAAACAACGTGGCGTCTTCAAACTTGAAACTTACATATGCTTTATAGATTGTGTACTGTTTAACACAGTGATATTTTTCAAACAACTACTGCCATCTCTAGGTTAGGCCGGGTACTTTTGGGAAATGAAAATGAACACTACCTAAACTTCGATCCAAGTCCAATATCTCAAGAAATATCGGTGCTAGCGATTTGGTGGGCCGAAATTTGAATTTGTCGTTCACATTTTTTCTGTAGCTCTTGCTATTTACGAGATAGGGGCGAAGATTCGAGAATTTCGTGAAAAAATTTGGTTTAGGGATACGTACCACCTCGCTGGTGGGAGTTATGGTTACGCTGAATGGACACTTTTGTAGAGCATTCAACTCTGAAGAAATCCTGTCATTGGCCAAGATTATAGCAATAAATTCCTTCGAGCTGTAGAATTTTGAAGCATAGTTTACGTGTAGTTTAAACGGTAGTGACTTTAGATGAGAATGACTTACTGAATACCAGCATAACTGTACATATGTATGCAGGCGTTAGTCAAAGCCAAAGGCGCAACACATAAAGCATTCCTAACTGAAAGCGGCGCCTAACCAAATTTGCTAATTTGCCAAAATCAGTTTGGCGCCAGTGTTTTACACAATAAAAATCTAAATCTCTCGAGTAGCATGAAACAACAACAATTTTGAGTTGATCTAAAGGCCGATCTTCAATCCTCTTGGCAAATGAAGATTAACTTGACTTTAAATCGGGTCATTTTCGACACATTGAAATGCCAACGCCAAGCCAAGTCGTCACTCAGTCAGTCAGCCAGCCAATGCAATTGTCGTCCGGCACAATGAAATCATTCAAAGGACAAACATCAAATCTCCATCCGTCCATGCGATCAGCAGCAGCTCAGGTGATTTATTCACATGTCTGATTTAAATTGATTTGCTCGCGCGCGTCGCAGCTTCATTCCAGAGCGACAGAGAAACGGTCTAGCACACCAAAAAAAGGAAGACAAGCGCAGCCAGACCAACAGTACACAGAGGCAGTGCGGCGAATAAAAATGGGTTGACAAAGTCAATGAATAGCTGCACAGCCGCCACTCCGCGCCGTTAAGGCAGCAAGCAATGTTCACTCACAAAGGCGCCTTGATGCGGTCACATTATTCGGCGTCGTGGTGTGGGCATTAAATCAGCGTACAATGGGAATCAAGCTTAGCTTGGCCTGCTGTCCACCAGCCGCTGGATGCGCACCAGCCGATTGATGCGCCGTTGATTGATGTGCCATGCCGCACAATTGACGTGCCTTCGTACAATTTTCGGCGACTTAAAAAAACAAAAGAGGACAAATGAATAGCTGGGTGGGGGAAAAAAGAATTCCACTATCTATATCAATGGCAGTGTGGCCGATGTGAAGCGCAGCGCTGGGATGCAGCGGCTGTTGCACAAGTGCCGTATGTGCAGGAGGATGGATGCCACACAGTTGCGCCTTGGCTCAACGCTGTTGCGCTGATGCGATGACAATTCCCAAACGAGACAAACGATGCGAGGCGCCATGTACGATCACCAGAGCACCGCGAACAATTGGCTGATTGGTGATGCATTCATTTTGGCTGAGGCATGGCAGAGTCACTGGATTTCTTATTCACCGGCCACTGGACGTTTGACTGACTGACTGATTGGCTGCTGGCTGGCTGGCTGGATGGCTGCTCTTTATTTATGCGCAAACGCGTGTGCGCATATATTTTGCATTTCGTTTGTCAATCATTGTGGTAGCCAAAGATGATGATGGTCGCGTTGATTGTAGCTGATGATCCCGTTCATTCGGATTTTCAATGGTTTTTTTTTTAGACACTTTTTGTTTTTGGTTTTTTTTTTAGTAGATTCTCTTTGTTTTCGGCAACTTGTAGTGGCGGCAGCGCTGTTGTCTATATTTGGTCTTGCGGTATTGTTGGTGGCACTTGTGCGATCGCATGATTAGCTGCAACTGATCGATTAGTGGATGTGGAATATGCGCATAGTTTAGTGCATATGATTGGAATTGTTGTTTTTGTTGCAGTTGTTGGGGAGATGGGTGCAAAGCTGCGGGTAAACGCCAAGGAAGCTAGAGTGGAAATCAATATCTTTGTTTTTACCAAGGACATTATGCCAAACCGATCACTTCAGGAGTTTTTGACTTTTCTGCGCGTAGCATATTGGCAGCAGACCGCGAAGCAGACAGAGGTGCGCCTAGTACAGTAAGTGCCTAGTAATAATTGGTTGCTAAGTTCAGTCCCACTACTTCGATTTTCATCGAACAAATTTCAATCTATAGTCAGTCTTTGGAGTTCGGTCAATGAAAAGGGCTCAGGAACCTTGAATAAGCACTCGCTAAGATGATTCGAGGCCCACCTTCCCAGGAAGACCTGTTCGCCTATCTGTTAAATACATTTTTTTTGCATCTATAAAAAAACACTCGTTATATATTACCTCAATTTTTGAGTATAGGAAGTTAACTGATCCTACAGATATGATTTTGCGGAATCCAGTAGGGTCCTACGTATACAATATGCTTCAATTGAAGGTCAACATAAGGCTACACGTTTACAAGGCCTAAGAAAAATGAATTGGCACAAAGAGCTGAAGCCGTTTAAAAATTTTATTTTCGAGAAACAAATCTCGATTTTCGTAATCTACGGCGCACTGAGACCTTTTATGTTTGAATTCTCATTTCGCAAAAAAAAAATATTTTCTTGTAGAGAGACCAGAAAAAATTCCTTAAACATAAGACAATTATTATTTCTCGTAAGTACTGACAGTCATTATTTTATTTTATTATTTTTCTGCTTTCCGGCATATCGAGCCCTAACTGCTAAATGAATCTTGATACTCTACATAGGATCATTTCTGAATGAAAAAAAAAATTTGTTTGGCGGTTTGAGGCCGATATCCTTTGAATTGTTTTATTTAGAAATCAACATTTTTCATAAAATACGACCACAGCCTCGTTTAGCCATTGATATGAGAGAATTTCTGAAATTATTACATTTCCTTTAAAAATTCCATAAAAGTACGCCGCTTTTATTTGAAGTGCAAGCAATGATTCCACACGGTCAGATCAAAAGTGAAACTAGTTCAACTTGCATTAACCAAAATACAACAAATACATATGTCCCATATGCAGATAATGACATTGCCACCCGGTCGACATTTAATGACTTTATTGCCATATAAATAATTTGATTTCACTTTTATGGCCATAACTAAGCGAGATGCGGCTCGCATTCAGTGTTCAGTGTCTTTTAGCGCCACAAGAATAGAATAGAAGCAATCAAAAATTAAAATGCGCAATTGACACCAACGAGCCGCCGGAGGCCTGGGCGAACGAACGTACAGCTGGGCGGAACGAAACCCTTGAATTCACTGAATTCACAAGAAATCCTGACAAGCAATAATTTTCTTTCACAACGAAATAAAAAAATAAAAATAAAAAAATATGACGACTACCTTATTGCCAAGTTGCTTGCGGTTGCTATAACTCGCTGTCTGTCCCAAGCGTGTTGTCTGCTGCTATGCTCCGCCTTAAAATGCCTAAATGGGACATCAAAGGAGTTGTGAATGATTTTAATTACTGTCAGCGCCAAAGTGCTACTGTTTAGGTGTACCATCATTCCATAGGTACATAAATATATACATCCATATGTATGTAGGTATGTATGTATGTGTGGATGAAGGAAGGTATTCAATGTTGCGCCAGGTTGGTGCGTTCTGCGGTAGTCGGCGGTTTGGCCGCTTTGTCGGTGTTGTCGGTCGGTCGCACTACTTCCGAGTGCTAATTAAATTTAACGACATGCCGCCATCACAACAACAAGAACAACATCACTATCATATCAGCAACAAACTGCTGCAATAATAGATATCGCGGCGGCGGGAAAGGGCAATGATGTTGCGCGGACGGATGGACGGACGGACGGACGGGCGAAACAAGCAATCAGCTAGTAGCGCACACGGTACAGATATCATTGTGGTAGCAGCGCTCGTAAAACGCATTTGATTGCATTTCTCGAAAGGATTTCACAAAGACAACCAGCCATCGTTTCGCACTTTCAGTCCCCTCGCCACGACAACCTTCCTTCCTTTGCAATGTTTGTGCGATGTTCTCATTGGCTGTTGCTTGATTGGTCGCAGGCGAAGGCTTTGACGTTGTCAGCGACTACTGATGACTCTGTTGACTGAATCTGTTGTCTGTCGGTCTGTCGGTGTCCACCGCCAATTGCTTGGGAAAAGTCATTTGTGGTAGTATTCTTACATTTTCAGGGGATAGTGTTGAATTGAGTTCTCCGTCGGGTGACAATTATATGTTCACAGAGTCAGAAATGTTACATTTGTGTGGCATATCGACCGAGCTAATGAAATGTTGCTGATACGAGTTTTTATTAGCCATTTAATTGCTTGTTGAAAGATTAGGCGACAGTGGTTTCTTGAGGTATTGCGACTTTGATTTGTTTGAGAACATCGGGGTGGCATTGTAGGGAAATAAATAAAATTTTAAATAAGGTCAGACGTTTGCGGAATAGTCTGAAGTATGGGAAATGTGGCTGAAGCAGGAGATACATTTTTATTGCGAGGAAGAATCGATGAAGGCATTTCGGAATTTGAGACTCAACGTAAAATAAATGTGGGAGCGGTTTTTTTTGGGAAAAAGTAGGTAAACTAGGAGTCTGTCTAACGAGTTACTGCAAGTCCAGGACTTAACGTTTATAGTCTCTCATTCTCTAAAAGGAAATAACAAGGTGTCAGTGGGGTAAATGTTATAGAGCTCTTCACCCTAATTCCAATGGTTTAGAGTTGAGTTTCAATGGAGAGAGGTGACCTAGCCATAGGGGCATACGTAAACTGGAAAAAGGCAATTGGCCACTTCGTTCATGGAAATGAAAAGCTACGTTACTAAAGTTTACCGCTCGAAAGCTTAACAGGGATGGAGCTGTATAAGATCGCAGCAGATTACCGGACAGATCCGCAATACCCACCCACTTAAAACCAGTGCTAAGTTTGGAATGAGCAGGGAAAATATCTATCTTTCAACCAACCAAGCGACTGCCATGGGAACGCCTAATTCCCCCACGCATTTGGCTTGGTCGAAGCGCACTTCCATTAATGATTCTTCGATTAATCTTTCAATCGTTATCATGAATCTCAACTAACGGTAGGTCCAGGAAACGTGATGTTTTGAAGAGGCCAGTCCAAAGAGAAAGGGGTATTAGCGAATTGCGTGTCTGTCTAGGCGGCAGAAGCTCTTTCTCTGCAATGGTTGGGGATTGCACTCAATGAGTCGAGTCCAGTATCGTATGTAGTTCTGGATTTCGTCTTTCAATTCGTAGAGATGCCTTCTCACAAGCTTAAGTAGTTGGAGGTTCTTCTTCCAGAAAGTGCACGTTCGAGTGCTTACATCTGTAGCTAACCCCCACTTTAGTCTTCTTCGAGGCTGATTTAGTCAGAAAATCAACACAGCCCACCTGTCTTTTTCCCAACTTGGAGCCCCCTGTCTTTACATCAATGGACACTTCCGGCATCGCGGTGAGGAAGCTCACGTCCCAGGCTTTCCGTTCCGTTAAATTTCCCATCAAAGAAGGGTACCGTCAGAGGCTGCTGGTTGAATAAAAATATGGAACGTGGCCCATGCAAGAGGCTACTCGAGAGCAGTGGTTGAACAAGTTCGCATTGTTCTTGTAGGCGAGAGTAAATTTTATTTAAATTAGAGTTTTTGTTTTATATAAAATTTTGTCTATGTGAGCCTTTATGAACTGGGAGGCTTCTGCTTGATGCGGATGACCTTAAGATCTTTTTGTTGATTAGCAAAAAAACTCTTAGTAATGACAAACTCCACGTGCATTCTCGTCATGAAAAATTTTCATCTGCTCTTCGAAGGCGACATAAAATGGTTGGAATTTCCATTTGTGTGACCAGAACAAGGCGTCCAATACAAAATATTCGATAAATTGCTAAGTGAATGTGTGTTTAAATCCAAAATCGCTCAACAAAAAAGGCAATTGAAGGTTAGATTCGTTTTTATGGAAAAGATTCTTCAAGAATGGGCTTCTTAGTAGCTAAGTAACGGCGTTTTCTTTTCTACCGAAAAATGTTACCTTCTCATTGCCCACTTCGCACAAATAGTAAAAAGAGAGCATTGAGAAGACAACATTTTCTGTAGAAAAGAAAACGCCATAAGAAATAATCTTTTTCGCTTGTTTAAAAAATTTATTTTATAAATATTTTAATCATAAAAATATAAAAATTTCATTGCCGTTTTGTTTTCAATCTAAAACGCGTGTGTTTCCCGAATATCTTTACTCACTAAAACTAAAAAAAAAAACGTTGAACCATGGCTCTTTTTATAAAAGCTGGCAACTCAACTTTACTAGGTTCTTCATTCATTAAAATTCAATGGGAAATAAGTATGTATGTATGTTCATATGTATGTATGTATGTATATTCGTATTTAAGCTAGTATGTGTTACAGATAAAAAGGCCTATGTACATATGTACATATATACCCAGGTATAAATATGTATTTTCAAATATGCCATAATTAAATATTGCAATTTCTAGTTGTTTCGCCTATTCAAAATACTCGATTCATAAATGCCATAGAATCAAGAGAGCCCTCCGGCTGGGTTGTTACTATCAATTAGATGAGCTACATGCACTCATTGCTCGTCTATCCCAACGTTAAAGCGCCTATTTGCCCATTTATTTACCCACTTGCGTGCCAGTTCATCTATGCTCTGGTCCTCCGTTCGCCCAACCATCCTTCCGTTCGTGTGTGTGTGTCTTTCATCCGCTTGTCGATGCGAATGAGTTTGATTTGCATATGAAATTACAATTTCGCAAACGTGTATTCAATTTCTTTTCGACATGATTACTCGGATGTATTGTAAAATACATATCCAAAATCCCTAAGCAAAACATGACGAACGATCGACCGAGTCGAAAGGAAAAATAGTGAACAAAAATTTTCATAGATACGTTTGTATGTATGTTTATAGTGTTGCTAAGTAAATATGTATATGCAGGTATTATATTCAGAATGGTTGGACGTGTGCAGATTAGAGAAAAATGTAAAAAGAAATGCAGCAACACAAATGAAATTGGCTTTAAAAATTGAAAAGCAGATCTACATATGAACATTGAAATAGAAATATTTCATTAAATGAGTGAATGAGGTGTAAAAAATGTGGCTAAATGCTAAATGGGACAGTGGAAAATAGCTCACACAGACATCAAAGCACACGCTAGTACATACATAGGAATCCTACTATACCATACAGTGGAGGGAAAATTAATAGGGTACGCGACATTTTAACTTTTTTGCTTAATGTTGTTATTTTTTTTATCTGTTATAATAATAATATCCCAACGGTTTTTACCCTCCATTCCCGCCCATCCGCACGAGGGGCGCAGTCCGCATGACGTACGGAACCAATATTTTAAATTTTTGTGCCGAGTCACGAT
>NW_016165362.1:0-27883 GCF_001687245.7 Rhagoletis zephyria | reverse complement strand
ACCACGCATCTGTGGAGAATGAACACAAAGAGGTTGATTGGAAAATATTTATTTTTTTTAGTGTAAAAGGGGATGCATGTATGTACGTTAGGGTGCATCACCAAAAGAGTTGCGGTTTTTTCGTCGAAAATATTAATCTTGTTATATTTCAAGACTTTCGTCAAAATATTTTGGAAAATATTAAGATATCATATGAGGTGATTTTTTAGAACAAAAAGTTTTAAAAACTAATTTTCTTAATAAAAAAATCGCTTTTTAAAGGTAGTTTCAAATAGGCCCAGCTCACGTTAAGCTTAATATTTTCCGTGATATTTTGGCGGAAGTCTCAAAATATAATAAATTTAATATTTCTTGTGGAAAAACAGTACCTATTTTTTCGTGTAGATAGTGATATACCCTAATGTTCATATGCATATACATATGTATGTGGGAGCATTGAACATATTGAAATTGGTAATCAATATATATTTGTACTGTAAGCGCATGAGTAAAACAAAAGCACAATTAAGCGATATGTGCGATTCTGGGGAATGGGGAATATTTCGAATCAATAGATGAATAAAAAGTTAACAGTTATCAAATGAAGTATCTATAATTTTCATTTTCGTTATATATTGGGTCACATGTAAAGTTTCTGCGGACTTTTGTCACTATGTGGTGTTTAGGCTACATTTTTTGTGAAGATATTTCTGTGGAAAAATTTATATTAATTTGAAAATGAGAGAAGACATTCGCTAGGCGGTACATTTTCCACTATAAAAAAGGTGAAAACTCTGCAAACATATGCCGGCAAATTTGTTGATTCTACGGAGTGCTGTGCACTGAGAGAAGATTTTAGTTAATAATAAAAATAGAAAGGCGCTAGCAAATGTGTTAGTGTTTGGTCGAGCTTCTCCTCCAAATTGTTGCACGCGCCTTGGTGTTATCACACAAAAAAGAGGGGCTACTCCGACTCCGAACGGCAATTGCAATTTTATGAGAAGCTGTTTTTCATGGTAGAAATAAACTCGGAGGTTTTTCATTGCCTGCAGAGGAGCGACCGCTGGTAAAAAAAAAAAATCTATATTTTTTGCGATGTTGCGATGGTTATGTGGCATGCAAGCTGTCACGAGATTGCGGAGTCACTAAATGTCAAACACATCTGAGAGCAGGCTTATCGCATTGCTACGGCAGTCGGGGCCATATAATCGGAACAAACCAGATTAATATTTGACCAAGAACTGCCACTCGAGCATCATTTTCCAACAACTCTCTGGGTGATTTGTATGCTGTCACAATAACAACAAACAGGCTACTCAAAGAAGCTCGATGCTTGGGTTGCCACATGAATTAATGCAAAGAGATCTGACTGACAATCTGAATGGCCATCTGTGAAACGGTGCTGAAATGCAACGAAATCGAAAATGGATTGAATGCGAGAATAGGCAACGCAAGTGACCATGGCCAAAGACCGATAACCGGGATTGAAGGCAAACAAAGTTTTGCTGGGTGTTTGATAGACTTGGAAGGGAATTTTTCATTGAACTACTACAATGTAGCGAAACGATCAATTGTGCATAACTCGACTGTTTTGAGTGAAGCAATCAGGAAAGAGCGACCAGATTTGGCAAACAAAAAAGGTGTCACACAAATTCCTGATAACTAAGGATATATTGACGTAGCTTGGTTTGGAAGTCTCAATGCTGGGTTGCTTAATAAATGTAACTTACTGAGTCAAACCAAAACAACTTTAATAAAAATTACAACCGCACAATTCCCATCTCTTTAAGCTAAAAAATTGGCCGACCGCATCTCACTTGGACAAGTTTCTCGGCGATAAATCAAAGATAAACTTCCACACCACTGGAATTATGAAGCTACCTGAAAATGGCTAAAGGTCATAGATAATAATGGCCAATATGTACTTGATTAAAATTGATTTTCAATAAAGAAAATTACAAAATAGTTTGCCAAAAATCCGCACAGACTTTTCATATCACCCACTATACTTATCACTTATCGATATATTCACCGAATACACTGTGTAATCGATATCTGTATCGTGTATTCATTGTTGTATTTGCTTTTATATTTATCGATATACTTCTATGTAATTATACTTGGCTATTTCTCTTTTGTTAGTTTTTATGTTTATTAGTTTTTTATAACTAAATATTAATATAAGAACGTAGACAGGCGGCAACGTTGATCTGGATTAATGGCGCAGTTGATTTGATCAATACAATACTGTACCCTAACAAACGGTAGTATTGCTGATCCAGCGAGCCGGGACGTATGTAAATTAACAAAACAATATTAAAAAATTTGATAAAATTATACAATATTTAGAATGAAAAAAATACTGCTACTGAATTAGGTGACAGGTAATAAGATCAACGGAAAAAAGGTAAATTGACACTATTTCGCATACTGGTGCGAAATAAAGTCAATTGACATTATTACCTTTTCATAACATAAAATAAATATTGCTCTTTAAAACATTAATTTTGCGTAGTTTCTCGGCGGCCGCGTCTTTACATCTACATACTTTGAGCATTGTTGACGCTATTTCCATTTGAATGAGGAAATATCATCATTTATTTTATTTCAAAATTTTTGTTGACTTTATTTCGCTTTTGAAAATGCATTTTTATCTCGCACCTGTATGCGAAATAGTGTCAATTGACTTTGTTTCCACTGACCATGTTACCTTTCCCTACTAAATTGTAGTACACTGTTCTGACCAGTCGGCTATTGCGGATGCTAAATCCGTTTGCTAAGTTTATTTTTGGCCGTTTTGGAAAGTCCTGTCATCGAAAATTCCCTTGATCCGAATTAATTTTGGGAATTAACTCTAGGACTTTATCCGGATCAAGTGCAGATAATTCCTTAGAGATAATTCCGAATTGACGAGTTGATCCGGATCAACGCTGCCGTATGCCTGTGCATTAACAAAAATATGCAAGTAAATTTTAAACTTTGTACAAAATTTAAAAGAGTTCGACGAATTTCAACAAATCGAGCACTTTTAGATGCATTTCTGAATCAAAAAGAAAATTTCATAAATTTATCGCTTAGGGCCGTTTACTCAATGTCTGATTAACACTAATCTGCGGTTAAACATCGTTATCGACAAATTCGACTCCATGCATATAACGTCGATAACAATGTTTAACCGGAGATTAGTGTTAACCAGACATTGAGTAACCGGCCCTAACTCTTTATTCAAATAAAAAATATATGTATGCAGTTTTGTAACTAGGTCTTACCGTTGCTTTTTGGCATTTTTTTTTTGTTAACGGTGTTGTGCATTTTCCTCCATATAAAAAAATCGTCGAACATATCGACGAATGAGAGGAATACCGACATATCTTGGCAGGCAGTTCGGAAACGCCCTATCTCAGAAAACTTTTCAAGAACGCCGTATTTAGAATTTCGTTGAAGAACTTCATATCTCAGAATTTGGTTTATCTCAGCTGCCGATTCAAAAGCGCCCTATCTCAACATATCTTCAATATATTTTCAGTTGAGATAGGGCATATTTGAACCGAATTCTGAAACAGGGCGTTAGTCAACCAAATTTTGACCAACCGCTGCTGAGATAGGTCGATCTTCCACTCAGCCGTCGATATGCATTGTATGGAAGAACCATCACCAAATAAAAGCCAAATATCTTGGCTACTCAAAACTTACACTTTATTGTTCTGAAATTTATTGGGCTACAAATCTGCATAAAAAAATGTCTTGTTAAAAATTTTGAAATTTTGATGAAACTTTGTCGAATTTTGCTAATTTTTTTTTTATGAAGTTACGAATTCGGACTTACACGATTTTTGTAAGATAGTGAGCTGTACTCTTATAAAAAAGAATAAACATTAAATAAAAAATAAATAAATAAATAAGCAAAGTCACTATTTGTTTGCCTGCCACTGTATGCATGTATATTCATATCTTTATTGCTGCAAATAGTTGTATAAATCGCTTTTCCTACCGATGTAGGCTTACAGTTCAATATACTTTACAGAATTAATTTCAGTTTATGCAAGAAGAGGAAAAACGTATATGTTGGAAAAAAAAAATAATCCAATGGCCTGATCTAATTTTTTCTTATTGCGCACAAATACACAGGCAAATAACTGCCTTTAATCATTCTACCAAAGATTAATTTTCAAACTTAATTATTGCTATTCACTCACCTCATCATAATCAATGCCATCTGCGGTCGCATAATAGACAATTTCATAACCAGTTAAACCCAAATGTTCACGACTTAACCACGAAACCACCACCGAATACGGTTGAATGTCCTGTATGGCGATTTTCGGTATCAAAGGTGCATCACAGAATTGTTGTGGTTCCATTTTGGCAAATACTTTGCCACGCAATTCAGCTGGATGTTCGCACCTCAAGTAATTAATATTATCACCGCCAGCTTGCTGTGACCATTTTCGATGATCACGCAACCATTCCCAAAGTTTTTGCGCATCACAGCTGCAATGCAGTGGATTTTCTACATAGTTAGTAAGCCAATACAAAAACATCAATTTACCGGCGAGTGGCAAGTGCATTCGTGACATTTTCGTATTGACGTTGACGTTGATGAGTTGAAACAAGTGCGATGTGATGGTCGTTGTAGTTGTAGTTGTAGTTGTAGTTGAGGTGGCATCATTTGTTTCAGTTGACATTTGACGCCGAGCAGTAAGTAAGTGGCGGTATACATTTAGTGGTTGAAGTTTATTTTATTTTTGTTTTTATATAGTAAAGTTGCAAATAGTTGATGGTCGTGGTTATATGTTTTTTATATCACATCGTTGAGCCAATTGTGAGGTTGCAGAAATACAGTGAAAAAGAGAAATGTATATAAAAAAGGGGTTTTACTGCTCAAATATACATATGTAGTTAAAAAGTACTTAATAAAAAATAATGAATAAAAGGTTATATTTAATGTATTTAGTTTAGCCCAGTTATATTCTGTACGTTTTATATATTCGATTATGTGATGCGGACAAATTCGTATTGTTTGTTTAAAATATACAAAAGCTGATTTTTCTGCAACCCTAGAATTTTAATAGATCTAGTTTGTTTCAATCTTAAGGACTTGATTCAAAAAACATAAAACATCAGCTAAACCAGATGAACTATAGACACGCATTAAACGATATTCATAAAAATACAACTCTTAATGAGGTTCATGAATTGCCAACAACCATCCATCTCAGAAATAGAGCTCAAATGGGCTCGTGAGTTCTGCATTATTTTAACGCAACTCCATTCTGGCTAAACTTCCAACTGTCCGGAATCAACCCCGATAATACCTACTACAAAAATGTGTTCAATATGAACAAAATGTCCGGCACGATACTTTAGCACCTCCTCATATGCCCACTGAAAAAGGCGCATCTAGATCGTTTCCGGATTTGAACAAAGATGAGAAGGCTATGGGGATTTAGAGAGATTTTTTTTTGCGGAAGTTCGTAAAGCATATAGGCAGTTTCTATTCTCCGCCTTAGCCAGTAAATTGTTGTAGTGCCAAATAAGCTTAGGTTAGGCCTGGCTATGGTGAAGTGGCTGCTAATGACCAAATCAGCACACTTAGGCCCGTATTTTTGGGCTCATTGTGGTACTTACTCAAATTGTCGTGTGGAGTCTGCGCGAAACCTAATATATGTCACATTCCTATATCAGCTATTTCAGTGAAGTCCTCGAAAATTTCTGAACCCATGAGTTCCAACGTCTTCGCGTGCCTTCCGATGGAATTAGGGCCTATTAGCAAGTTCATTTCTGTACACAAAACCTTTCTGCCCAGCGTGAGAAGTTCTGGTCACATGAGTTTTGTCTTGCTGCTAGTGATTAGACATGTCCATATATCACGTGCTCTTTTAAGAGATACACTTAAGCATCTTAGAAAGAGCTTGGAGGTAGCGAGCATCATGCCTAAACACTTACAAAACTTCGAGTGTGGAGATGATGGCTCTTTCTTGCAAATTTGTTCGCCTGCTCGTTGCCTCGTAAGAGCAAACTGCTTAGCAATTCTTTTTGGGGATCTAAGAGAGTCCGCCAGGGTTTTTGAGTTTTATGTGACCTAGTCGACTGCTTTGAGTGTCGCATTGGTCGGGTATGTGCTGAGAAGACTCCACCTCTTACATCATAGTCGAAGTCAAGTGATGCATTTTTTCTAGGAGTCTCACTTGACCAAAATCTTGAATAGAACCCTATACATTTTTGAAAAAGGTAGCCTTGGTGCATAGTAGTGCGTGCATGATAAGTCAATATGCCCTGAAATTGCGTAGTCGCCAGTTTGAGTAACTCCGCATCCTGGTAATTTCCCCAGTATCAAAGCGGTACACCCAGCTTTGAATAATATTATATATATATTGCGATCAGTTTAGCTTTTTGTCCACTACTAAGTTTAAGCATTTTGCGGATTCCGCTAGCTCCAGTATTGTATTGCCTATGGCAGGTAGCCCTCTCCAAGGACCACGCCCTGCGGGGTTTCCTTGCTCACATCTCTGTCCCGCTAATGCTCTTGCCAGTACCGTCCCTATAACCCTATCTGTTAGTGCTGTAAGTTGATGCCCATAGCCGACATGATTGCCGTAGCTACTATTGCTGAAAGCAGCCCCGATGTAAAAGAACTCTGTCAGTGTGTACTCCTTTATCATTAAAGATTTTGAGATTAGAGACAAACCTTGACCTTTTTCACATCTCCGGAATGTGGTTGAAGGTAAGAACTCTCTTAAAAAGGCATGAAATTATTTAGGGCTTAGCTCCAATGATCGCTGCAGCTGAAACGGCATCTGTACCTGTGGTTTTATAGGGTTTAAAAAACGCCTATTGTCCAAATTAGTGTTTCTTTTTTAAGGTAATCAGCTGCACGTGGCTGACCATTTTCTATTAGACGCCTAAAAAATCCAGGGATTCTTTACCAATATTCGTTCATGTCGCGTTGGATTTTAGCAAACATACCGGGATGAATCAAGATGAATTGGAGATTACCTACTGGAGCCTGATATAGATTCAAAATAACTTCGAAAGTTCCTTTATGAGGACTTTTTGCTTTCTACTTCTTATAATCGCTTAAGTTTAACTTATAGATTTCCTATTGAATATTATTCTCGAGGGGATTAAGCGAGATTGAAGGCCCTTCGACCGTATTTTCGGGCCTCTTAAATCAATGGTTTATTTTTGTCCCGCAGCTTTTTCATGAGTCAGGCCTGCCACATGCCTCCATAAAACGATTGTGTCAAATAAGAATAAGAACGCAATCCTGGCCACACGTGGAAATAGCAAGGCATAGCCATTACCGAGTCGGAATTTTCCATTAGAGAGAATGTGTAAATTCTTGTACCCGTAACTGCTAGCGTAGGTATCCTTCACAACCCTCATGTTAGTTTAGCGGGCATTCCCAGAAATAGCGTAAAAGTGTAAGTTATATTTAAAAAGTAATAGTCAACCGATTTTGAACGAAATGTATGTATCTATTTTTTCCGCTTATGAGTAAAAAAAATGGATTGCTATGAAATCACCACCCTTATATAAAAAAATTGTAATTTAAAGATCAAAACTTAATTAAGCTCAAATACGTGGTGCGTTACTTACCTTCCAGTTTTAGTGTTTTTATATTTGTCTCCAGTGGTTTGAGCGCTTCAATCGGCACCAGCTCGAAGTAGTTCTTACGCAAATCGAGTACATGCAGTTTTCTTAGGAAGCGAAAAGCATCAGTCGACAAAACAGTCATGCGATTGCCCATCAGATAAAGTTCCATCAAACCATGCAAGTTGCGGAAAGTCTTCTTCGATATACGATCCAATTGATTGAAGGACAAATCGAATGTCTGCAACTGCGCTAAATCACTGCTAAACTCTTCCAAATCCTTCAGCGTATTGTGAGAAATATTCAGAAAGCGTAGCAGCCTCAAGCCCTGCAGACGTTCTTTTGGCAACATTTCCAATTCATTCACGCTGAGGTCCAACGTCAGCAGATTTGTGAGCGACTTAAAGGCGCCGGGTGAGATGCGCGTAATGCGATTATTGACCAAATGTAGATGCTGTAACGCCTGAAAAGCTTCAAAGTCTTTCGAGGTCAGTATGGATAAATTCGTTTGGCAGATATAAAGCTCTTTGAGATATGGGTAGCGCTCCTCCTTCACCGTGTAAATCTTGTTTATTGGGTTTCCTGTAAGATTGAGCCAAGATAAACGCGGTATCGAGATGTCTGACAACGCTGAGCTCGGCAGCTGTAAGAAGCGATTGCTCGAGAGATCAACGCGTTGCAAATTAATCGAATGACGAAGAAAATTCGCGGGCAGTGATAGCAAAAGATTGCCGCTAAGATCGATGCTGTCCAACTGTGTGAGGTTAACCGCATTGAAGCCACTCAACGAAGTGATTTTGTTATCATGCAAATTGAGTTGCCGCAAATTCAAAGTGCCACTTAATTTGAAGAAGTCGACGGAGCTTAGCTGATTGCGTGACAAATCCAAAGTCTCCAGCGTGCTCAAATTGTAGAGCGCAATGTGCGGGAATTCGGAGATCTGGTTATTGCACAATCGCAACTCTTTGAACACATTGAGGCCACTGAAGATGTTGCGATTCATAACCGTTAATCTGTTGTCGCAAAGATCAAGCTTAACCAGATTTGTATTCTTTGAGAATATTTGATCTGGCACACTTTCCAAACTGCAGTTGGCCATTGTGAGCAATTGTAGCGAGCGCATCTTGTCGAACATATCGGCCATTATGCCGCCAACCCTGGCCTGACTAAAGTCGTTGTGCGAGAGGAAGAGGCTGCGCAGACTGGGCACTTCCAGTTTTTGTATGTCTGCAGGATTTAGCTGGTTCTCTTCAAAGTTGAGTTCGTTTAGATTCTGTAGCGACTTGAATGTGTGCAGCTCAATTTTACGCAGCGAGGTGTTGCGCAGATTCAAATATGTCAAAGGCAGTTCGTCCATAAAAATATCTTTTGTTAGTTGCACCAGTGGATTGTTGGAAAGGTCGAGCACCCTTATGTTTTTTAATTTATTAAAGGAATAACTCTCTACAGCCTCAATGTAGTTTTGCGAAAGACTGAGTTCTTCCAAGCTCGCCAATGGCGCAAAGTACTCACGTCGCACATGCTTCAGCCGATTACCACTCAGATCTAGAAACTTTAAATGCTTCAGCGTACTAAATGTATCCTTGTCGATGTCCCGTATCTGGTTGTTGCTGAGGTACAATCGTCCGAGCAGCTGCAGGTCCACAAACATTGATTTGTCTACTCGGGTCAGCTGGTTGTCACGCAGCCACATGATTTGTATACGCTCTTGCTTGCGAAAGGTCTTCGTATGGATCTTGTGCAGATAATTTGCTTCCAGTTGTATGGAGAGAAGCGAGGAGTTTGTCTTTTCATTTGGGAAGATATCTTCCAGCACAGTCAGCTGGTTATCCTGCAAGTTGATGTGCTGCAAATTGGAAAGGCTCTGAAAGGCGCCCGGCTCGATGTCCTCAACGTTGTTCTTCTGCACATGTAGCTCCTGCAATGCAGGCAGTGGCTCGAAAACTCCTTTACGTATGCGTCGTATACGATTGTTGTGTAGTCTCACTTCGCGCAGGAACTCCAGCTTCCGGAACATGCCGATTTCAAGATCTTGTATTTCATTGTTGTCCAACGAAAGTGAGGAGAGTTTCTGGCACTTATTAAACAGCGTTACAGGCACTAATGGTATGAAATTCGAACGCAAATACAGATGGTCCAGATTCACAAGCGTGCTAAATACATTCGGGTCAATATGGGCAATGGCATTCGATTCCAGGTAAATGACATCCACGTTGGATGAGTTTGTAAAAGCATCCGCCGGCAGCTCGAGTATGTTATTCTCGGATAGGAAGACCTCGCGCAGCTGCGGCAAGTTTGAGAACACGCCACTTATTGAATGCACATGATTGTGACTCAGATCCACTGTCTGCAAGCGCTTATTCTGATCGAAAATTTTTGCATCCAACGCAATGATGCGATTGTGTGACATGTCGAGCGACATCAGCTCCTTCAAGCTTTTAAACGCATCCGGTTGTACAAGTTCAATTTGATTAGCGTACAAAGAAAGCGTCTTCAATTGCGGAAAAGCGCCGAAGCAATCGTTCACGATCTCCGTGAACTGGTTCGAGCTCAAGTCTAAGAATACCAATGAAGGTAGTCGGAGCACTGCCGCCGCAGCTGAAGCGTTGTTCGTCACTAGCGCTATGTCACCATAGAATGTGGAGATTTTATTGTTTGATAGACGCAGAGTACGCAAGTAGTCGAGTTTGCGTAACGCCAGCAGCGGAAATGTGCGCAACGCATTCTCTGATAAATCAATCTCCTGTATGGATTCCTCTAGGCCGGCGAACGCATGCTCGGGTATCGACTGCAGCTGATTGCCTTTCATGTTGAGTTTCGATAAGCGAAGCCCATAAAAGCTGTAATCTTCGATGCGTACTATTTCATTGTAATCGAAATCGAGTGCGCTCAATTTTTGCATAGTGTTGAGAGCGCGAGATGGAATCTGTGAATGAGAAAGGGCAGCAAAATTTGAGGGGTTATAAAAATGACAAAGTAAAGAGCGGTTTTAGTTGCTAAGTACTTAGATAATAAACAGTGTTTCAAAATTTATTTAGTTAAGTATTTCTCAAATGTAATTTTGACAAAAAAGTTGCACATTCGTCGGACTTTAATTCTAAATAATGGAAAGAAAAGGCCGCAGAAGAATGGGGGGAGGTGGGGGTTGATTACGGAGGTGTTTCGGCTCGATTAAGATTAGTAAGTTATCGACGACGACTGCCGGGGGGCAAACCTCATGATGCTTTCAATCTCAGAAGATCTATCTAGTTACTTGCTGTCATTGAGCAGACGGGACTAAAGACAACTCGTTGAAGTTGAAGCAGATTTTTGGGTATCGAAGAGATCAGTTGTTCGTCTCTGAACACGTCGCTGCCATCCTCAAACCATAGCATTGCAAAGTCGTGGAAGAGGCACACACATGATTCCGCCGCTCATCCTCTTCAAGGCAGTAAGGCAAATGGAGTTGTCATGAATGCCTACCACAAGAAATCACAATTTCTTTGCCTAGGTGTGCCTGTTTCCTCAATAGAATACAGTTAAACACTTTAAACCTACCTCTAGAATTTTCTCGATATTAAGAGACAACCTTTTTTCCCATTGTATGTAGAAATCAAAACCTTCTTGTTCGAATTTCAGTCCGCAGAAGCGACAAATATTTTGCTTTTGTTTCAGCGCTTACCTATATGTACATACCTTGTCGAAATATATTCTCTTACCATTTTATTTGTAGGTTACATAATAGCCAAAAAGCCAAAATTTTTACCTGTCATGGCTTTCATATTGTTATTCAACAATTGAACACCTTTTATATGCATTAAGCTTTATTGACTCTCAGCCGTTGTTTGTACACTTGTTCCGTGGAATATATTTACTTAGCTGTGTCGAGTGTGACTTTTTCAGGTTTAATTAAACTTGCAGGAAGATGCATATCTATGCAAAAGCTCACAAGTGCCCAGTAGGAAATATGGTAAAATAAACTTTTAGGTGTATCTGTAAAAAATTCCGCTGAGGATAAAAAGGTACAGAAAATTAATTTAATAAATATAAGAAAATGTGCTATCTCTCAATTTGCCAGAAAAAAATTTAATTAACCCGTGATGGCCACACCTCCAAAAAATAGCGTAATGACCACACGGGGTCTAGTGGACCCCATCCAATAAATATATGCCACGTACGTTCTATTTTATATATCGACCTCGAATCCTACGCTGAGCTTAAGCTTAAAACTTTCTCTTGTTATCTGATAAACTACAATAGCGTAGATAAACGGATTTATAGTCTACCATGTCTACCACTATCGATGCACTATGTACATACCAGTATTGGTTTTCCAAACGGCCTGAAATTATTGATTTAAATCTAGTAACAAGAGGTGAAGTCACAAAATCGATTTTAAATGGTTTTTATATAAAATATATATCCGAAAAGTTGGGATGGGGTCCACTGGACCCCGTTAACCATTACGGGTTAGTTACCTTAGTTACCGCATCGCTGATACTATGCCTGACGCAGAAATGGACAAATGCTATTTGTTGAAAATTTAGTCCTACAAGGATTACTTCACGGTGATTTCAAAATTGAAATAGATTTTTCTTTGTACCGGGTACCTATTACGAAAACTTATAACCGGTACTAAATATTCGGATTTTTTTAAATTGGTGACATGTAAAAAACCAGCTTTAATTTCTAAAATCATCATAATAGAAAGTAGTATTGCCCTTCTTAGTCGACTAAGCGGTGACTCGAATAGAAATAGTCAACTTCACTTAATAACAAAATCTTTAATGTGAAACACTTTTAATATTCGAATAATTTCGGTTACTCGATTTTCAGACTAATCGATAGTGAGCAGTTAATCGAATAGATAGTCAAGAGCTCTAGTGACAACTCTGAAAATTGTTAACCGGCACATAAAACCAGCGGCCTTTCCAAATTGCTAACCGGTACAGAAAACCCATTTAATTTTTGAACTCACCGTGAAGTAATCCTTATGTAAACAAAGTTTCAACGAATTATGACCACTTTTATATTCAACATTTGTCCAATTGTGCGTCAGTGATAGTAGTAGCGATGTGGTTTTTAATTAATTTAAATATTTGCTGTCAAATTGAGAGAAAGCTCTTTTTCTTATATTAACTAAAAGATTTTTCTGAATAGTATGCTACGAATTGCAGGGCATAAAAAAGCAAGCTCTACGGCTCGATAAGTCTAAAGCAACAAATTTCCACATGGCACTAATATAATCATAGATGCATACATATGCTTGAACAAAAGTCAACTTGATGCATGTGTATATGCATATGTATGTACATATGTTTCCAGATCGCCATGGGATTTGAATTACGGAAAGGACATGCAATGCAGGTATGCACGTAAATACTTTTTTTTGGGAATCACCAAATGACCCTGTGCTGCGCTTTTGCAGAAATATAATCTTTGTTATCCGTTTGGATGGGGATAAGTAAACAAATAACTCACACATACAGGCATACTTGTTTGCTTTGCGCCTTTGGAATATTTAATAATAAAAATGATGTCCTTGACGCAACAGTTGCTAAATGTCATACGCAAAGCAGGCAAAAAATGGTTAAACAATTTTTTTTTTTAATTTTTCATATCGACATGCCAATCTTTGCATTAGTTCCCTTCTATGGTTGCCCATACTGGAACTTTCTAGCTAAATATTGTAGTACATTTCTGTCACGAGAAAGGCTTCTCACAAAAATAAAATCACCGATCGGAGTTGGCGTAAAACTGTAGGTCCCTCCCCTTTGTGTGACAACATCAAGACGCACGCCACAAATCGGAGGATTGGCTCTGCCAAACACTAGCAAACATATATGTAAGCGCCAATCTCTTATTATATAGAACTAAAAGACATGCATGCTTTGTATAAATACATTAAAAAAAAAACAATAAAGATACAAATTTTAAGTTTATTAAGATATGAGGGAAAATTTTAAATGCTAAGCTCTGCCCCTTAGGAATTTTCTAAATGCAAAAAGAAATGCCCGTACCTTTTTGTTTAAATAAAAAATTTTATTTGTAACTGTTTCACTCTTTCGTAGAAGTGGTATAGAATTCTTGAAAATCAATGTTTTTCGACTGAAAAACTCTGTTTCTCTAAAGGAGACTTCCAAAAACAATATCCCACTATTCATTTAGCCCTTTTTCAATACTAACTTTTTTAATATGTCGCTTAAAGTCCCCAAAGAATGCAGTAGAGGGACCCATAAATACCATTTTTACCAAAAAGAGTTTTTTCCCCCTATAAAATATTTACATGTAAAACCTCATGGGCTTGGAGGCAGTTTCAAATGTATTTTTTTTTTTTTTAACAAAACTACAGATATTCTTTTTTCCATTTAGAAAAATCCTGGGACAGAGAGTTTGACATTTGAAAATTCTTTCTCGGACCACTCTAATGCACATATACGCAAGCATGCTGCTGCAACCAACGCCTGGTACTGACTACTGATCAACACGTCACGGATACTACTTGCTGATGTTACAAACTGGATTTTGCGACCTGCAACATCATACCGGAAGTGCTGCAGCACATCACAACGGAGCACAGGTATAGTAAATGTGTTCCTCTGGATGTGTGTCGCAGCAATTCACTGCGATTTAATGCAATGACATTTAAATTTATTGCCAACGATTCAAAATTTATTGTTGTGTCCGCGAAATGGTGTCAATTGAAAAAAGTAATGGTTCACTCTCAGTTCTGAGAGTGCACCCACCCACTTACTGGGAGGCATGCAGAGAGAGCAGTGGATAGTTGAACATTTCATCAGACATGGATGCGAATGAGGAAAACATGTCAAGAAAATGTAAAAAAAAAAAAATATTAAAGTGCGAACAACAGAGATATAAATGATTGGAAGTGACTATGGGATGAAAGTTTTAATACTTCTAAAAAAGAGAATAAGTTAATATGAAAAATTAAACTTCAAGATTTACAACTTTGATGAATACTGATGTATTTGAAGATTTCATTGGGATAGGGCTGTTAGACAGCTTAATTTTATATCTATTTTCCAATCGTGCAATCGTACAGATTGCTGTAGGTTGGTTGCTAGCAACATTGTCTAAGAAATTGTCTTCTCTATTTTTTCTAACTAGAGAAGACAATAGAGAGAAAGCGCCATTTTGATAGAATTTCTCTGGATTTTATATTGAAAAGTTTATTCTTTATATTTATTATTGATTTTTTTTGTAATTTATTCGTAAAATACGCAGTGCAGGTCCTATATATATTTCTTGTAGCATTTCCATACAAAGCGACATCTACTAGGCTGAGTGAGCTAACCTAATTTCCTTCTTCTCTTTTTCGGTTTGCATGGCTTGAAACCATCCGAACGTTTAAGGCCTTGACAAGACTGCCTAGGAACGGCTTTCAAATCTGAAAGAAAAAAGAAACATTTTAGGTCTTTTTGTAGTAATTCTCAATTTTGTCTAACACATACGACTGCCCGGAGGACGACGACAATTTTCACGTTTCGCTTCACAGTTTGTTAGTAAGCGACAAGTTTTCCCTGCGCGTTGACAACGTACCACTTTATCATTTGCACAATTTACGCGCAGGCATTGCTCCAGGGCAGTAGTGCAACGCCCACTGCCAATGGCTCCTGTTATATGGCTGCAACGTTCCAAAGGCGATCGACTAAGCACTGCAGCAAAGTAAATTGAAATATTGTACGAGTTGTTATTTATACTTGAAAAGAAGTTTATACTTCAACTCATTGTGTACTTAATTTTTCTCACTTACATGGTATTTTTTGGCGCCAGCGAAAACAATTCAACTCATTAAGTGTGCACTCCTTAATCTTAAGACATTGTTGCGGATCCATTTGTACAATGCAAACTGACTGGCTCGGCACATTAACTCGGCAAGTGCCGGCACATTGGGCGCACGCCGAAGCCAGTGATATGAGTAAAATTTCTATAAGGAAAGGGGTTTTGTTTTTTTAAGTTTTACATGTAGCGAAGTATTACTTCGACTTAACTTACCTAAAATTGAAATGAAGTCCTTCATGCCGGTATGGAGTATGTGGGCTTCTTCAATTACACTGTGGGCAGTATTTATTGAAAAATTTCTTATTTCTTATACATAATAATGGGTTTGGTGAATGTGCTTGATTGGACATAAATAAGTACATCTGGTAATTGTTCACGTTATATAATAAAAATACGCGGACTGAAATGTATTTAAATTGTTTTTAATTAATTTATGCAATTTGTTCTTTTGCTAATTTAAACAGCTTTGTCTTGCAGACATGGCATGGTTTTCACTGTTATTGTTTACAGCATTTAAGAATTAAAATAAATAGCAATTTTTTAAAAGAAATTTACGTAAATATTTACTCTTCAAGCTAAAAGTCTTGCATCAAAAGTGTCAATACAAAATGGAAGAAAGCAAATACATATACTCGCACATAGATACCAGACAATTAAAACAAGTTTTTTAAAGTTCAACGATCCACACAGCTGTGTGTGAGGTAGTGGTATTCTTCGACGTCATTTTACACAGCCGTATCAGTTTCGCGGAGATATCAAATTCAGACATCGCGGCGTATAGGTAACTCCTTTGAGTGCTGTCGAAAACGGCTTTGAAGTCGACAATTAGTTGATGAGTGGCGATCCTTTTATCCGACCATATTCTGCATAAGAGGTCCTTACTAACTCCTCGCCGAGACGCTTGAATAGCTCAGGTGGCAGGCTGTCAGCTTCAGCAGCTTTATTGTCATAGTCAGGCGTTGGGATATCGACTCCATACGATCATCGACTGGGTGCTCGGGTTCGTCTTCTCCACCATTTTCAGTGTTACTGCCATTCAGTAGTGAGGGAAAGTGTTCACTCCATAATTTAAGTACTTTTTGGACATCGGTCACTAGGTTGCCATAGTTGTTCTCACTGGAGTTCGCCCCGGTATGGAAACCTTTCGAAAGTCACCCGACTCTCTAATAAACGCCCAGTATTTCAACCCTTCCTCTGTCTCCTTTTATTGTGGCAAATACGTCTCGCTTCCCTCTTCAGCTCCTTATAACGGTCGCACGCAGCTCACCTTGCGCCCGATTCAGCGTAGCAATTGTTCCTTCGGGTTCGTTGAAATCGGACTTATTCTATTCTTCAGCGGCGGTAGGTAATGTTTGGGTAATGTGGATTACGGCTGTAGATGCGAAGAAGAAGAAGAAAGTGTACAGCACCTCCTTTACCACTGCTCGGCACTTTGCTGCTTGGTAAGCTATATTTATAAAACCTTGCGGAGGTACCATAAATCAACATTAGAGCACAATCAAAGTGCATAGCTTAAATGAAATGGTTTGATACCGCGCGAGTATCGCAACATTGTTGGGAAGCGAAATTTGCATATGGCCACACAATGGGTATCCCTTTGGCTCTAGTGTAGGGGAAATTATTCTCCCTAGCCATTGCAACGTAATCTAACCTGAAACCCTCGGTAAGTGGCCTAACTTTCTGGAAGCAGTTGTGACTTTTTTACTGTCAGCTAGAATTTCCAACTCTCGACGCTCGCGGGCCTTCAGCCGATATCTTTTTATTAAGGAAAATACGTTTGGTTCGTATTGTGCCCGATCGCAACGTGCCTAGTTGGCGGCATCTTTTTCTCTGCAGCGGCATGGAATTGCGTTCGGCCTTCGATTAAATCGAATTACTTCTTCGGCAGCGGTACTTAGGGAGCTGGAAATGTGGTTCCACTGCTCGCGTATGTCGTTTTGTTGAAGAGTGATTTCTGACAGCAGGTGTTAGAGTTGTGTGGCAAATACATTGGCTACCTGTTTTAACTGCAGCTCAGCGTCCGGACTTTGCTCCGATCGGAGTAGATTTTCTACGATTTGTTTTTTAAATTTAAAATCAACTCTCTACTCTGCTTGACCTAAACATTACATTAAGAATTTACTTAAAATAATATGGTAACTTCTTAAATTTTGCTCAATAACTTCTGTGGCGACGTAGCCTCGAATATTGATGAACATAAATCGGCAGAGCATGAACTCCATCGTGACATAAAATAAGCAAGAGGAGATCCCTGAAACGTTTGGGGGAAGTTATCAATAATGACCCTTGGGGTTTAAGGTATAAAGTAGTCCTTCGCAACTATTTAAAAGCGTTCAGAGTGAATCTACCTTAGAAACTGCGACAACCGAAGCCATCGTGGATATTCTATTCGCTACGCATCCTCCTAGACCTAGTGGACCACCCAGGAATACCTCAGAATATCCCCCTTTTACATTGCAGGAAGTGACTCACACGGCTTGGGAATTGGGTCTCCCGACAGAAGTCTTAAAATCTACAGCTAATAGGCATCGAAACCACCCGTTGAAAATGTAAAATGCCTGCCTAAGGGTGCAAATATTCCGCGACTGCTGGAAAGTGGCAAACATATCATCATACAAGCCTTTGTGCATGTTGGATAAAGCGGATAAACCCCTGGAAAAACTATCGAGAGAGTGCCTCTTCTCTGCATTCAAAGATGCCGGAAACCTGTCAAACAGCCAGTTTGGATTCCGAAGAGGGAGGTCAACAATTCACGCTTTACAGGAGGTAATAGAAGCGGCCAAGAGCACGGAGCGCGAAAATCATTTCTCTCGCCCCATATATCTACTGCTCATATTAGACGTCAACAACGCCTTTAACTCGGTTAGATGGACTGATGTGATGAACGCAATGGAACATGGCTTTAAAGTACCGGAGTACCTTCACCAGATTATCCAGTAACTGCCCGATCAAATACGAAACAGCGGACGGCACGAGAGTTAAACCACTTTCAGTAGTAGCAGCTCAAGGCTTTATATTGGGACCTGACCAGCGTTGCCACAGGCACATTTTTTTTCCTACCAAAATTTCCTACCATAACCAACCAAAACCTATCAAATATTTTTTTGAGTTTCATAATTTTTTTTTCAATGTCAAATTTATTAAAAACATAGCTAGCATAACATTTAGTAAAAGTAAAACAAAGCTAGTACAATAAAAACAAATTAACTGCGTATAACGATTCATTTTACTGTACATACATACATATCGTCATTAGATACGAATAAAGACGCGGACTCAAAATTTGACAGCGAAAAAAGACGCGTAAAAAAATTTCGGCGGAGGACTCTTAACATAGGCGAGGGCAAAGAAAGACGCGTTAACCTCTTTGACGGCGAGGAAAGACGAAGAAAACTGCGAGTATACGAATTCCCCAAAGAGTTTTTTCCGGAATGATGTTGAATCCATGTATACGCGTCTTTTTTCGCAATTTTTTTTCACGCATCCTTTTTTGCCGTCAAAACACGCGAGCGTGTTTATTCCTGTCAAGTGACTATATTATTATTATTTTGTCGGAGATACCCGCGTTGCGACTTAAGAAGATATATTGTGCTAAATCCTAATTGTAGTCGCTCCAACCTTAGGCTATTTAAAAAGCTCAGCACTTTGGATAATGCCATGTTCCAAATTTTAGATGGAGAAGACAATCCTTCTCCAAGGTGCATCAATCTACTATTCATGCTTCGGGGATAGGCACATAGAATATACTCTGGGGTTTACTTCACCGGCCCACAAAACCTTCAGTCAGTCTCTACAGAAAGACCCTTTTTTAATTCAATCGGTACGTTAACTTGCAGTGTGCTGTCAGATAGCCAGTAAGAGTTTTAAGTTCAAGGTATCTTTCGGAGTTCCTCCTGAAAAGTGCAGCAATTCCCAGGTCTGCAGTGTATCATTTAGATGTACCGCAGAAAGGCTCGGAACCATGCAAACTCATTTAGGCTTCACTCTTTGCAAGACAGTCAGCCCTTTCGTTGCCTTCAAATCCTTCATGTGCCTGAACCCTCCACAGCGGTACGCTATTGTGAGCTCCCAGGTGGTTAGAGTTCACAAGCCTTGATGCCGTTTTAAAAGATTCTAAGGCTTCTAACGCTGCCTAAATATCTGACATAATACAGACTTCGATTGCGAAGACCTCCGCTCAGAATAGGATTGGGTACAAGCTCATTGGCAGAATTTCCTGGAATCTTGGTCCAAGTACGCGATAAAGTATATATGGATGTTCGTATTGTATATTGGCAATAATAAGGGTATACGTTTGTACTGAGGAATCATGTTTGCGGCCGCCGTTATACGAACGCACTGGTGAAATATTGATGTAAAAAAAAAATTGCTAAAATGTTTGGAGATACATATTTTCTATTTTTCTCAAATAACTATTACTCGTAGACCCGAAACCTACCAAAATCCAATCAAGCCTACCAGCCTACCAAATGGAAAAAAACCTACCAGTTTTGGTAGGAAAAGCCCATGTTTGGCAACACTGGGCCTGACATATGACAGCATATAAGTATGACGGGATGACGGGATTGGTGGGATACGCCGACGACGTCGCGGCGATTATCATTGCGCGAACTGTAGAGACAGCGGAGCTGCGCCTGAACCAGTTGATGCGCCGAGTCAGCTTTTGAATGAACAACCACGGTCTCCAGTTGACCTTAGCTAAGACAGAGACAGTGCTTCTCACAAAAAAACGCATCCCCCTAATCAATGAAATGCGGGTTGGAGGCACAACGGTCTGAAGCAGAGCGGCCGTAAAATACCTGGGTGTCAGCCTTAATTGCAAGCTCGCTTTTTTGCATGAAATACAACGGAAGCTAAGCAGAGTTATGGCCAACCTACGCGGACCTAGCCCAAGCAAGAGGCGGTTGCTCATGCGCTCTATGGCGCAAAAATATGGGCCGAAGCTCTACGGCATGAAAGGTACCGCAAGCATATGGCAGATGTGCAAAAATGGGAAGCACTCCGTACAGAGTGCTCCTACCGAACAGCTTCGGAGACCGCCGTGCTTGTAATTGCAGGAGCGACAGACAACATCTTAAGCAAGAGCCAGAAGATAATACATACATATTAACCCACAAAATTAAAAAAAAAAATCCAAAAAGTGGAAATAGCATCTTTTGATTAAGTAGACATCACTTTAGCGGACACTTTATCCTGCGAATTAACGAAGGAATAGAAATTATTTTTGAAAAAATTCAAATATTTTCGTCCGCAAAAGCCTTCCCCTAAGAGTAAAATACATATTCATGGGTTGGCTTAAGAACTAGAGTAACCGAGTAACCTATCCACAAAAACACTTAATAATGTGAGGTAATTTTAATCAATGGTTTTTATAATAGGTGTTGGATTATATTTAAATGCAACTACATATCAGTTATTACTTATCGCTAACTCGAACCAATTTTCGGCTAAGAGATGTTTTGCCTGCATAATGTGCAGAACATCTTTTAACACATAGCTAAATCATTTACTAAATACCCGGTATGGTAAACGGAATCCTAATAAATGACATTTGTAATTAAAACAAGGTAGGTTGCATATAAAATCACATCATTTTATTGCAAGCAAAACTAGTTTTTATAGTAATTAATTAGTTAAAGATATTTATGGCAAATATTGGTTACTGGAAAATTAAGAAATTTTTTGTTCACTAAGTTTTTATTTAAAAGTTAATATTTTATTTTGTGTCTCTAATTTATAATNTTTACTTTTAATCCAACCTTTAAATATAAAGTAAGCTTTAAAGTTAAAGGTTACATCAGAAAACGGCCCTAAGAAATGCATATATAATATTCGTTGGCAGTCTTAGTTGCTTCGCTAAAAGCAGCTTTTAATAGTTACAAGCAATAAGAGTATCTCATGAAGTTGTCAGTTGACATGTCAAAGTAAGAAAAAGCCAATGCATATAATTAGGTTCATAACACAGCGATACAAAGGTACACAAAACAAATATGCAGGAGTTATCACTTCGTTTATTACTTGGTATTCTTCAAATTACAGCTTCATGAAGTTATAGCTTTGTTGTTTTTTGATCGAATTAAAAATGTATTCTCTGTTTGAAAGATACGGGTTTTACCTTTATATTGCATTAAAGTAACTGATTAAAATTTAATTAGATTTTTAAACAGATGTTTACCATTTTTAAATATATTTTCGACTTAAACACTATTTAAACATATTTTGTTTGACTTGCCTACATTTTGTAATAATTCATTTAAGTTATTGTTCAAAGGATTTGAACTCACAAGTAACCGATTCTAAATATGTTTATTATCGGATTCTCTAAAATTGTTTTTTTTTTTTTTAATTTGCGCGCTTCCGCTGCTTTCTCATAAAGCTTTTCAATGCGTAGGAATGCGTGTTTCATTACAATGGCATCATTCATTCAGATTTTATGCAATGTATGAGACGTGGGATGCCAGGGGTTCAAACCATATTTGTCTTACTTTTATGGATTCCTGTTATAACGGCAGGTAATTTTGGGTCTTCAAAAAATATTCTGCTAAAAATCTGGGGGTTGTAAGGCAAATCTATTTGTGTTGTATATTTTCGAACTCTAAATTTCTTTACCTTTGCGCTGATATATTATATTTTACACTTATCAACTAAAAAAAAAATTAAATAAAATAATACAAGTAATTAAAAAATGTAAGCAAATTATTAATGGTTAATAAAAAACAGAAAAGTCGACCCCAGCACCGGCTGAAGTTGTTGTGGAGTTATGTCATTCCATTAAACTAATATAAAAATATGAACCATATCGGACCATAAATACGGGTTTTTCTTCAAATCGATACCTGCGCCACCTAGCGGATTCCTCTTTCATATTGCATTGTCATCGGGTCATAAGCTAAGTTTGAAGTTTCAAGGCTCTAGCTCATCGGGAAACTTGTTAAAAGTTGGCTGCATTGCAGGTGAAACTTAATAAAAGATTGTAATAAACAACTCTAAAAAACTCCTTAAAATTTCACATTTATCTAAATTTAAACGATTGTATGCCCAAAACTATACTACATACGTACAAATATTTACGTTTAAATTGAACTTTTGCTTTTAATAATTATAAAAAACAAATAAATGTTTGGTTATATCATTAATTTCTGTGTGACAGTCCATCACTTCTTTTTAAGAATATATTGCAGGAAAAAAAAATATTTGACTAAAAGCGCCACGCTCTCCTGTTGAATAAAGAATATTGTACAAAATAAAAATTTTACCATTGCAAGGGAAGATTAAAGTTACGTTGGTTCAGGTGTAATTTATTTCTTTATTAACCCTCTTCAAAATGTTTTCGAACTAAAAACTTCTTTCGTCTTTCATCCATATTGCAAAATCAAGCTGAATTATTAAAGCGTGAAAGCGTAACAAACACACCAACACATTTTCGCATTTATGATATTAGTAGTTAGAACTAACCAGTACTGACCATTAAACTAATTTTTATAGGCGAGCATTTTGAACGCGGGCCTAAATACACAAAAACAAAAAATTACACCAAATCAATCAAAATTACACAAATCAGTAGTGTTCATTTTACTTACGAACTATGTGTCCTCAATAGTGACTCGACCACCCGTCACAAAATACTGTCCCACCCGTCCCCACCTACAAGAGTTTTTTTTCGGACATAATAATGCCATCAACGCATAAAATGGACCTTAACATTCTATTAACTACATTCGAGAAAGCCGCTATGCAGGAAATATTTTGACAAAGTTTCTCTAAAAACGGAAATCGAATCCATCAACTCAGTGAGGTGGGCGGCGTCGTTAGCTCACACGTCACTCTTTGGATAATGAAATTTTTCTTTGCAAATTATTAATCAAGTTTTACACTTTATTAGCTTTCTGTTAAACTGATATCTGACTTCAAGTGTTAACAGTTGAAATTTATCAAATTAAAGGTTAAAGTAAAACTACAGTGAAACCCGCTTAAGAGATTAAATATATGATTTACACCTTTCCGAAAGCTACCGCTACATGGTAAGCCGGGGTGTATCAATTTTGAGTAAATTAGCGTCCTTAAATTTCGAAATATTGAAGTTTCAAGCATTTCTGAAATTTGCCTTTATATGAAAAGTGGTCGTAATTTTAGGCCGATTTCAAAAATTTTCAACGCTTTGAATTTATGTGGCAAGCACAATAACCGTACCGAGTTTGGTACAAATTGGTAGAAACGTTACCGAGATATATATATGTGATCATAGGTGGGCGGTGCCACGCCCATTTTCCAAAATTTTATAATAAACGTATTTCTTGGTAAAGAATTGTTGGAAGCATCAATTTAGAATAAATTTGCTTTAATATTTACTGATTTATCGAAGATTGTGTATTTATCCAAATTACCGTTATATGGGATGTGGGCGTGGTTATTGTCCGATTTTAAAAGTTTTCTGCCCTTTAGTATGCTGTAGCCAGGCTAACAACTGTGCCAATTGTGGAGAAAATTGGTGGAGCGGTTACCAAGATATGCTCATGTAATCCTAAGTGGGCGTGGCTCCGCCCATTGTAAATATCAATTTTGAGTGAATTATCTTCAGTAGTTACTAAAATATTGCATTTCGTATTTCTGAAAATTACCGTTATATGGGAGGTAGGCGTGGTTATTGTCCGATTTTGCCCATTTTCAATTCCATCCGTCCTACGCCCAAAAGAAGCGCACGTACCGAGTTTCGTCAAGATATCTAAATTTTTACTCGAGTTATCGTGTACACGGACGGACGGATGGACGGACGGACAGACAGTCACCGTTTAATCGATTTCTCTTTTCATTCTGATCATTTATGTATACATATGTCTATATCTATCTCGATTCGTATTGCCTGTTACAAGCAACTGTTATATGAACAAACTTATAATACCCTTGTGCACAAGTGCGCTCGGGTATAAAAAAGAAAACATATTAATGGTGCTAGTCATGATACAATATTTTTTAGAAGGTAGTTTCACTTCAAAATTTTTGACATAAACCGTGTCTGTGACAAACACGCAATGTGGCCACCCGCTACGATATAGAACTTGGGGATTATCGCTTGTTATTTTAGATATTTTTTAACAGAACATGTAAAGATGTATATGTTTCATAACTGTTCACTTAATTTTTAATATAAATATACGTATATTTATACATACATTTTTGCCACTGCTAATCACATGAATGAAATCATAAAAATGAAAATATAACAGCAATATTTCTTGTTTATAATGGATTAGACCATCGCACACCACGGACTTTATCGGCCGCCAATTTAGATGTGCTCGCTAGTCTTTCCATTGCACCACAACTTATTGGTCAGAGTGATTAAGGTGGTGTAATGTGCGCACCTCCATACATCTTCATGTACATATTTCAAGCGAGCCCTATCATTTAAATAGGCGGCCGATAAAGTCTGTGGTGTGCGGTGGCTCTTATAGCTGTGTCCTTACATCTATTCCGTGCGTTGCAATATCCACAAAAGCAGCAGTTAATTTTTTATGAAGAAAATTATTACAAGATATTCGAAAATTTCTCTACTTATATGTTTGGCTTTTCTTTGTTTTATTTTTCCAACGTCAGAAGCTGGATTTTTTTTTTTGAAAAAGTTGGTGCAACAAAAAATATAAAACACGTTTTCTGCCAGATAGCTAACATGGCGGATAAGAAGAAGAAATGAAACTACCTTCTAAAAATTATTGTATCATGGTGACTAGTAATACTTCACTATACTAGTTTAGCTAAAAATGGGATTATTTTAAGCGTATACAGCCTCCATTAGGATCCTCAATTTCCATAAATTTCGAAATTATGTGGCGAAATTTAAAATAAACAACCCAAAACATGACTAAACAAAGCTTAGCTAAAATTTCACCAGTTGTCGACTTTTGACCAGGTATTTAAACAAATTTGCCACTGTAATTAAAACAAAGTAAGTTGCATATAAAATCACGTAATTTTATTACAAGCAAAACTATTTTGTATAGGTATTAATTAAACATATTTATGGCGCAAATTGGCTCTTAGAAAATTAAATTTTTTTTATGTATACTACTATGTGGTTATAATTGGTGGCGTGGGTCTTCTAGTTGGGCGCGTTGGTCTCCTAGTTGGAGGCGTAGGTCTCCTGGTTGGGGGCGTTGGTCTCCTAGTTGGAGGCGTTGGTCTCATGGTTGGGGGCGTTGGTCTCCTAGTTGGTGGCGTTGGTCTCCTAGTTGGGGGCGTGGGTCCCCCAATTGGGGGCTGGGCTTGAGTCATAGCTATAGTGATTAATAGAACAACTCCAAAAACTGGAATTCAAAAAGTTAGTAGGAAAATCATATACATATGTACCACTACTTAAGAACTTACGAAGCACGAAGCAATTCCTGGGCAACATTTTTCGATGCCTTGATGATTTCGAGTTCGAGAACGGAGCACAATTGATGGTTTTACAACATAGCAGACGCGCTTTTATAGGGAAATCGACATCAGGAAATAAGTGATCTTCAGATAACACTTGCAAATCTTTTTACCATTGTCTAAATTGGTGACAATTCATTTAAGAGAAAAGACAGTCTGCGTTTATTCATTGCTTAATTTTCAACAATGCTACAAAGCGAGTCATAAAAATGGCTGAACAAATCTATTTTGAACCCTTTAGCTTCGAAATGCATACATTTGTATGTATGGTTGCAACTACATACACTCATACGTACTAAGAAATGCATATATAATATTCGTTGGCAGTCTTAGTTCCTTCGCTAAAAGCAACTTTTAATACAACCAAGAAGAATATTTCATAAAGTTGTCAGTTGACATGTCAGAGTAAGAAAATGCCGATGCATATAATTAAATAATCAAGGAATAGAAAAAAAAATTAGTAAAGAAAGCGCGCGGACGCGTTTTCATACGAATCTCGAAAGGCGAAGGGCTATATATATATATATAATAAGAAAGAAAATATACTTTCGGTCTTCATGGAAACGCGTAAATTCTAAAAGTTGCCAAGTAAAAAACTACGTTTTATTATACAATAAACTGTAAAAACAAACCTCGTTTATTTGCCATAAATAAGACATGGGTACTATAAATAGTTTTGTTAAAAGAAAACTAAACAAATTCATTTTACATGTGAGGCCATTAGGACCAGAGGAGCCTATCTACAAAAAAATGTTTAGTATTTATTATGAAAAAGAAGGATCTATAAAAAATAAATGCCGCCCTTTTCTAAATAATTCATTGCACTTAAAATATGCTACATATTATAGTAAAAAAACTTAAAGTGCGTACCTCGGGCTATTACCGTTTCGATTCTGGTAATTTTAAGGTGCACTTAAACTTTTTTGGAAATGTCCTGGAATGGAATAACTGCCACCTAGGTTTTTTTGAGAAACAAAAGGGTACTTTATAGATTTTGCGAAAAGAGTATTTTATTGTTAATTTTCCACAGACTTTACTTTAGCTGCATTAATTAGCTTTTAAATTTTAATCCCTATTTACATTTGCCAGCAGTATAAACTTTGAAAGAAAAGTTCATGTGTCGGAAAAATTAGTAAAATTAGTAAATATATTGACTCAAAGCAAGATTAAGCATTTTATTTCGGAAAAATGGAAACAGTGACTATGATTTTTATCGACACCTTGGTTTTTAATTTCAAAATTTTAATATGCTTATGTAAATTTTATTTACGGTCTCTGGTTTGCCCTGAGAAAGTATACAATTATTCTCTATTGAAATTATGAATAAGATTTTCGTTCCTAGATTGAGAAAACTACATTCATATTTTCTTGAAGAGTACTTTTTTTTCTGTGTACTATTTCACTCATACGCTCCTTTGGATCTGCAGTATCGTATTTTAAAAAGGCACACCTATCAAAACGAATCATAATTTCAACTCCTGAGTTTTTTTTTTAATTTAATATTACTTTAATCCTTGTAAATTTTGCCCAAAACTTCAAAGTTTTCCACCGCCATATTATATATAGAGTTTGAAGGAAAACACATTCATTTGTACGCATATTTACGTATTAATATATTTACTTTATAAATCAAATCAGTTGTATTCGATTTCAAATTCCCAAATTTTTCCAATGCGATTTAGTTTAAAAAGTTTTAAGCAGGAATTGTAAATGGTCATAAAATAAAGTTTCATTGATACATATTTATGGCATTCAGAGTATGGGCTCATTATTATGTAGTTCAAAACATTTCTTATAAGTGGTCGGAAAATCGTACTGCATATTTACATTCGATTGATATTACATACATGTGTATGTATGTATTTATAACCAAAGGTTTATTTAAAATATACACTGCCGGCCCACCCTAATATAATTTACATATTTTTTCTACATACCTGTTTTTTCGGTACTGTGGGCATAAAATGAGTAATATCAAGCGATCATGAAATGCAATAGAATAGCTCCATTTCAATTCTCTCTAATATTTTAGTCAAGTCCCAGCTTGCAGACATCACGAAAATTCACATATACATACAGGGTGTCCCAGAAGTAACGTGCCAAACTTGAGGAGAAG
>NW_016165361.1:26994-27884 GCF_001687245.7 Rhagoletis zephyria | reverse complement strand
TTTTTTTTTTCGTTCATCTTATATATTATAATTACCTCGGATAGTGCCGATGTTAAGCTCTAAAACTAACTTGTTATTAGAGAGTTATATATATTTTTTTTTTGCAAACAAAAGCATTCCGTTATCATTCAATATCGATCTAACGTTACTAATCACAAGGCAAATAGATACTTCTCACAGTTAGTTCTGCTATTAATCGCTCGAATGTGTAAAGTGCCAAGTTTGTTAATTATTTCAGGCAATCAAACTGTCAGCCAAGTTCTCGATTTTTATTCAATTTGAAACTTCTCGGTATGAAATATGCAATTCTTTGTGTGGACCTCGTACTTACGAGCAATTAGTTGTTAAGAAAAAAGATAAAGAGAGAGCGTGAATAAATGGCGGAAATTGGATTAACTCAGCCAAACTGGGAATAGATGCTCTGTTGTGTTTGTGGCTCAAAAGGGAAAGCAAGGAGTTATTTGAAATTTATTCTTTGCTTAGGGCAAGAGATTAAATATAGCAGAGTTTAGAGAAGATTTTAAATAAAAAATAGTTCACAGTAGTCGAGAAAAGCTTAGCAGGCAACCATCACCATTTTTGATTTTAGCAGTAGGTGTATAGTATAGTAAGTAAGTGTATAGGTACAGTTGTGTATGTGAGAGAGAGTAAAAGTTGTGACTATGAGTAGAATAACTGATGAATATGGTATGAAAATGAGTTGAACTACGATTTTTACCGAAAAAAAAGTCTAGGCTATTTCGAAATCAATGACTTGCTATTCCTAATTTTCATCAACTAGCGCGGGTCTGATGATTTTGAGGGGACATCCTATATGAATACTAAGATTCAAGAACTTTTTGAAATACATAAATTCAAATTAATGATTTTGAGTTAAGCAGAGACCAAAA
>NW_016165361.1:13172-18814 GCF_001687245.7 Rhagoletis zephyria | reverse complement strand
CGCGATTAACATATCTTCATTCAGCTGTGGCAACGAGTTTCGATCTATGCCTGCATGCAGCATTGCATATGTGTAGGTGCAGTATTCCGGCCCGATTTCGGCCAAGAACTGATGCATTCTCGCTGTGTCCTTGGAGGAGTAGTCAGCCATGCGTTTGAGATTTTGAGCTCGCGCTCGAAACGTTTCAGCAGAATGCCATTAGCGATGCCAATGTCATCGCGTAGATTGTCCTCGTTGAGCTTGAGCAGCAGATCGCCATCTACCTGGGATTCTTCGAATGTTTCACAAACTGTCCGAAGTTGATTTGCTTCACCCACTCTTGGACGTCTTCGACAGACCACAGCGGCACTTGCTGTGACAGTTTGTGCGGCACGGTTTCGCCGATTAGCCGTAGCGCTTGCGCCGCAAACTTTGAGGCAATTGCATTGGGGCAACTAGCTACAGTCTTGAGCGCTTCGATCGCGCCGATTTCTGAAATATTTCAGTGTTCCCTGGCCGCGCTTAATGCCCGCTTCCATGCAGAAATGGAAGGCAGCTAAGTTGCGCGCTTCCTCGCGATTCGAACTAAGCACGGCACCAAACGTTCCAGCCAATGTTTGCTCTGGCCGTGCGCGTGCGCCAGATTTGAACGTGCGAACTCTGAGGGGTCGTGTGTGGTGACGAAGGGCTCCACCAAGTCGAGGCAACCCGTCTTGATGACTTCAGCTTCGATTTCCTTATTGGCGACTAGCACGGCGATCGCAAGGCAGGCGTAGTACTTGATGTTGTCGTCATCGTGGAAGGCCAACGGGAACAGCCACATAGGCACTTGGCGTGAGATCATTTCCTCTTGATTTTCGGCGCCACCATACAAAGACAAATTGGCTAAGGCACTTGCGCAATGTCTCAGAGTTTCTACATCACTTGTACGACATTCGAATAGCACGGCATCCAAGCCACCCAATTTGATGACATCTGAGCACGTGCCTTCCGAGTGTTTAAATAGATGCTCCAGTATGCCGGTACCCACGCGCGAATACTCGGTATTTCTCGTGCACTTGCAAGCCACATGCACCACTTTATCGAGTCCATTGTCCACGACATGTGTGCGATTCTCTGTGGTGAGGCACTGCTCCAGCAACTTGGCCGAAGAGAAGATGGTTTTCTCATCGCCCTGCACGCAGTTCTTCATGAGCAAATCCAGACCGCCATTTTTTCGCAACGAATTGCACAAACTGTAGCCGAGCTCATGTCCGTGTGTGGGCACAGCCCAGGCGCGCTGCATAACTTCATTGATCTTTTCCAAATACATGGATTTCTCCTGGGCAGCCTTGGAATCTTCCAGCGTGTGCACGAATGACTGCAATACACCGGAGTACTTGGCAATTGCCTGCTCGATTTCACGCTGACCACTACCGGACGTCAGCGCTTTCAAGTCGTCCAACTTAAGATCGTGCAGCTTGATGAGTGCGCCGTTGGTGGCGGACATTTGCGAGGAGGTGGAAATCATGCTGCTGCCCGAACTGGAAACGCCTTTATGCGTCATTGTGTAATTCGCTTGCGATGCGGACGAGACGTGCTTCTCCTGGCTGATGATGCCGTTCGAGGTCATCGTCTGTGATTGCTGCGATTGTGAGATGGCTTTCTTGTCGGCGGAGAAGGTGTCACTTTGCACTTTAATACTGGCGGCGGCCACATTATTGCTAGCCTGTTGAGTAATATCGCCAGTGCGTAGCGAAAGGGCTTCCTGCAACGGGAAAGAGAAGTGATGTGCATTAATATACAAGTAGCTGCGTAAATGTGTTCGAGTTTTTACATAAAGGTTTGATAGCTTTGAGGAAGGAAGAGTTACCAAAAAGTAGAGGAAAAAATAATGTAAAACAATTACAAGTTGGTGACAAAGTTAATGGCACATCGAATGGAAACGCATTATATTACAAACTTATGTACGCAGGATGAAGAGAACAACTCCTATGGAAAAGGTTAAAACGTCGCACTCAACCCTTATTTTGGTTATAGTTATTTTCAGTAAAAGAACTGAACAAACGCAGTTAGAGAGAGCACCCCACTCTAGTATCTTTGTTAAGAAGCAGAGCTATTAACGCCGAATTAGGCTCCCAAAGCAAGCCCCAATATGCAGTGAGTGGCTCCCCGGCTCCTCAGAGGGAGGAGTACGTTTTCTAGGCTATAATTGTTCACTGTATAGAAGGGGTCTCTTAGGCAGGGTGATATGTATTGGAGTTATTCTAAAATCCAAATTTAATTTGAGGCTGCTAATTGAGGAGCGAACAAGAAAGACCGCGGGGCCCTCTACGCAGCCTAAAGAATGTTTTAGTCCGACCTATAGTTTCATTTGGGGCGCTGGTCTATTGAGAAACTCAGCTGAATCAAGAGGCAGACAACGGGAGGAGGGCAGGGAATGGCGGAAAAGAGATTCAGAGCATCGGAGGCTATGAACGGTCTGCTCGATTTAGTATTGATAGTTATTTATAAAAAAAAAATTCACCTGTTATGGAATTTAGGTTACTGGAAAGGGAAGCCTTCTGGTTGGTTCCAAATGCCTGGACTAACCGCAAAAATACTTCACGCGGCGGACATAGGTGGACTCAAACGTTATCTTATAGGATTACCAGAAAAATCTGGAACTCGTACGACCCACTTAAAACCAGGACTCTCTAAATAATGAAGATGGAAATTACCTACAAATTTGGCATACATTTCAGAAGGCGCAAGAGCCCGCAGGCACAAGAACCCGCACTTAAAGCGACAGTTGAACACTTTTTCAGCGAGTATCCGGCTCTTGCAAGAATAGAATTACAGAATAATTCCAAGTGGCTGTAGGTTCGTTAGCGTATATGGTTCTGCCTATTGTGGCCTCAGTCCGAAAATAGGTGAACTCGTTGAAGACTGGTCGATATCGACAGCCTGCATGTTGGCTTCAATCTACAATTGGTGGTACAAACAACTGGCTCTGATTCAAACCATGACATGATAAACTACTTGATCACTTCAAGAGGTTGGGACGACGAAATACTATAAGGTAAAGCCTTTTGGAAGCGATTCGAAGAGAAACAAATGACGATTTCTTCATAATCAGTTCCAATAGAAACAGACACAAAGAACATGAAATCCAAATATATTATGGACCATATGAAGTCTGACAAGCTGCCCAAGGGGTTTGTAGAGTTTCAGCAAAAAAAAAAAACAAGGACTGATAAGATATATATGGAACATTAAAGCTTGGAGACGACCCAATTTACATATTCAATTGTTCTTTTTTTTCTTGTTTGGAAAAAGTTGCCTTTAGGATTTCTTTATTAGCAATGAGTGTAGGCAGGTTTCTCTTTCCATTTTTCACACACAACCCAAATAACTTTTGAACACCGTTGACTAAATCAATCGTTTTCGTGTACCTTATTCTGTTCGACTTCGATGGGTATTTCGCGAATATTTTTCATAGCACCACCACCTGTTGCAGTGCTGCTTAGATTGGGATTACTCGAATATGTACCGGATGTGGAGCTGTTGTTGTGTATGTTGGTTAATGTTGTTGTTGTAGAATTTCCTGCTGATGACTGTGGAGATGCCTGTTGTTGTTGTTGCTGTGTTTGTATGTGTGCGTGGGGTGGCAGTGGCGGCAGTGACGCAATTTGCGACGATGAGCTAAAATGCTGAAAGGGTGGACAAGAATTTTTACGTACAGATCGAGTAGCAGAGCCCGCCGATGCGGAGGAAGACGAGGACGACGACGATGATGATGACGAAGCGGACATACGCGCCGCTGAGGCCGATGCTGACGACGAGGATTTCGATGAAGATGAGGACTTCGATGATGACTGCGTTTGCGATTTAGATGCAGCGGCGGCGGAGGTGGAGCCGGCAGCAGACACTGATGAGTTCTTCGTTGTGGCGGCAACATTGTCATTGGGTGGACCGGCGATCACTTGTATGGGCTGTGGTGGCGGCGAGAGCGGACAAGTGGGCGAGAAGCGGCTGATGGGCGTGCCACCGTTGCTGGTTATAATCGGCGGTGGTGAAAGCGGCATCTCCACGATGGGGCTGGGCGAACGGGCCGGCACGAAATCCGATTGGCCGCTCGAGCGGAAAATACCTTTGCGTACGGGCCAAGGTGGGTGATGGGACATTTTTTGTTTGCTATTCGATTTTTTATTTTGTTTTGTTTTGGCACTAATTGTGTTTCCTATTTTTGTTTGTTTTTTTTTCGATCGCTGTTTATTTTTGTTATTGTTGTATTAAGTGAGTGTGTGTGAGAGCTCTTTTTTTTTGCAATTGCTAAATAACGAAATAAGTGCAAAATTGAGCAGTCAGAACACCTGCGCTATTCACACGAAATTCCACACATTTCAACGGTGCAATGTCAGGTGTAAGAAAACGGCGCGCTCGCAGAGGATTTCGCATTTCGAAAAGCAGTCTAAGAAAATTTTGCACAATTTTTATATTTTTTTTCAAATGTTAATAAAACATATAACACAAATTATGTATGCCTTTATACAAATATGTATGTCTAAAGTAATAATTAGCATATGAGGAGGCGTTTTGCCATCGCGATTTTGTGCGTCTGCGACGGTGTTGCGGTGCGGCGCGATTTGGAACCGCATAAACATACGTCAACACAAGCGATTTTGCTGTTGTAGCGAAAAAATAGAAATTTAATTTATTTATATACATTGTGCTATATTATACATATATGTATGTACGCTTGTGTGTATTTAAGCCGCTTTATTATTGTCTTTTCATGGGTCAGTTAAGAAGTGAAAAATTAGTTTCTTGCGATTAGCTACGCGTGCGCTTCACACTCAGCAGCATATTGACGTGGAATGTTAATGATTTGTATAGACTTTTGAGTACAAAAAAAAAATTAAATAGGGAAAATAGGCATTTTATATACAACAAAGATTGCACATAGTTTTATTTAGAACACAAGTGTGAACAACACAAAGAGACTTGGGAAGAAAATAAATATTTTTTTGCTTGTTTTGACAGCTTACGTATGGGTAATTAACGGAGAGTTTGTAACGCCTCATTTTGTTGAGTTCTTAAATTTTATTGTGTATAATTTTTTACTGTTTCTGTATTTATTTTTAATTAACAACTGGGTGTTGAGCAGTTATTTTAAATTAAGCATACAAATTAGCCCAAGTATCCCCTTGTTTTCTTTGGGAAAATAATTTTTAATATCAATGATCTATTGTGGTTTTTGTAATTTGTTAAAAATAAGCAAGCTATTCAGATTTGCGACTTTCGTTAAGCTCCGTGACAAGCTTTCACTAGGCACAGCAACTTTCATTAAGTTTAAACACTTTCTTTAAGTTAGGAAATTTTCGTTTAGTTTGGCGACTTTCGTCAGGTTTGGAAAAATTCGTTAAGTTTATAAACTTTCGTCAAATTATAAATAATAACGAACTTAAATTTAAAATCATAATCTAAATTGAAAATCTAATTCAAAATCAAATCTTTCGCTTGGAAATAGATTTGAATTAAGATTTATGCAACTTATAATTTAGTACCTTGAACTCGTAAACTGATTTTAAAAGATACTTTAAGTTTGAAGAGTTTCGTTAAGTTTGAAAATTTTCGTCAAGTTAAAAATAACAATGAAATTACGCCTAAAATCGTTATTTAGGTTGGTAATTTTATTAACA
>NW_016165361.1:0-11049 GCF_001687245.7 Rhagoletis zephyria | reverse complement strand
GCGGCCTTTTTTCTACTATAAACTCCTTTTTATCGCGCACTCATGCACACTGTTGATTTCCAAGAAATGTCCTTTATTACGTTGTCCTTCGTGCAACGCCAATTTTTTTTTTTTTTCGAACGCGAATTCAGGTAAGCTCGTAAATTTTTCATATAGATTTTTATAAAAAAAAGTACTATTAGTTTAATCACTGCCACCGCTAGCTAGCCTTGCGTGCGTGCTAATGTCAGCTTGACTTATGGAAACGAAATAAAATATTTCACAAAGCTAAAAAGATTAGCCGCTGTGGCGTGGAGTATCGCAGCGCAAAAATTGGATTTCGTTATGGGGCTGTGGCGTAAAATGCAAACATACATACATGGGCGTAGCCAGGTAGGGGCAGGGGGGTGCTCGAGTCCCCCCTAACTTTCAAATTTTCCTTATATAAAGCTATGTGTATGCGCCACCCTTTTCTTGCTTCATTTACATACCAACTGTGTTGTTTGCATTTATTACCAAATAACAATTCGTTTGGCAGGCAGGGACTTCCCTGTACTTTTGTTTGCTCTGCACGCGAGTTGGCTCATTTCACACAAAGCTTAAGCTTTTACAATGCCAGTGACAAAATATTTGTGTAGAGTAATGTACAAAGTTATATTTATGCATATCGATGGTTTAAGGATTTCTCACTATGTTTATGCTCACTCCACATCCAGTCGGCGGCATGCTTGCGTTGATCACTACTAAATAATATTAAGGTCAGCGAAAATACGCCTTGTTTATTCGAAGGTTGTGAACCCGATCGAAACTTGTCGCACATGAAATGCCAAGATTTAAAATTTGTTTCCTTCATAAATACCTTTCATGTTTGTATATAAGCATTTATTTGGTGACGGCTTAAACTTGTAGATGGCTTCGTTTGCATACCATAAAGAAAGTTCGACGACGCTACAGAATAATACACAGTTAGAGTGGGAGCAAAATTCGACAGAGAACCAGTGAGCCCTGATAGGACCAGGGATCCTGGGACACAAACCATGGGGACGACATGTGGCCACTATAGTTATCATCGCGGACCCGCTGTATACGTCTTGTTTGGAAGTTGAGTATAGTACAGAGCATTTTCTCTGCAGCTCTGCGACCTCCGCCAGACTGAGTTGGTACAATTTTGGGTGAGCCGGTTACCGTGACACGTTAACAATCGACAGTTATACTACCCAGTTTCATAGCCTATCTGTTACGTATTTTTAATTTTTTGGAGTTGTAGCATCATCCACCTGGCGCTTCTAAGTATACATTCCTCTGATCTTAATTCTTCCGTCATAGTAAGTGCGCTATGATATCAATGCGTTCTCCCAATGGTATTCGACTGCCGCTGTCAATGGAAAATTGCTATCATAAGTCTCTACAAATTTTCGTTTGCACCCATGCTGATGGCGTAAACCAATGCACAGAAGACACTCGAATTATTTCACAAATGGAAAGGTTCATAAACGCCTGAACTCAAGACCTTAGCGCTTCTGTCTCTTTTGAAATTGAACAGGGCCTTCTTAGCGGTTTGGTTTATGAATATATGTAGTGGTTCCGGGTTGCAAATAATGACCCAGTAGGGCAAATTCGCATGCCTTATGTAACGTAGGTGCGTCTCAGCAACTGAAGCCCTTTGACTGAACGTCTAAGCGTGTTAAAAGCTGGTCCATTCCGACTGCTTCATATTTATGTCATCGTTGGTCTGGCTAGCATTGGATTTATGCACCACAGAATATAGGGGCTTCATCACCATGTTTTGGCCACCAGTCTACGACGAAGGCCTTGTATGTTACCCGTCTCTTCGCGGTGAAACGTCTTTTTATCGAGAAAACTGTTTTTAAAAGTACCCTGAGTAAGGGACCAAAGCTTAAATTTTTTGGTTGCCTCAACAAAGACGTGGAAAGAAGTACTACTGACTCGCGAAACTCTTCAATAACCTATATTGCGGAACAGTTTCAAAATTCCCCGTGGCGCGAATGCAGATATCTTTTCAGCACACGCTTGTATCGAGAAGTTATTACGATTATTGGATCAGAGAGACAGTCCCTCAGGAGGTAGTTTTTACCGTTTAGTGCAGGGAGTACATCAAGAATCTACACAGTTAATCTTCACCCTACTCCTAGTGGCTCTCGCTTTTCTTGTATCTCTGCGTTCAACATCGGCCGTGTGCCTCAACCCGAACCCGAAATCGAACCCACTATGCTGCGGAGCCTGGAGGAAAAGCAACTGATCTTTCAAGGCTCACTCGGAGTACTTGAGAACTCAAAGCCATCAACACCTTATCAAACAAAAAAATCCTCCTACATATATATTTTCTCTCCAACTCACCTGTATGACGGCGGCATTCTCTTCCGTTTTCACACCATCCATTTCGGTGCGATTACGCATCGCTGCTGCCGCTTTAGCCTCCTGATAGTCGATATCACCCGTCTGTAGCCGTTTCATTTCAGCCAAATTGCTAGTTGCCTGCTCCGTGCTGAAACCATCGGCTACGACTTTCGTCTTCGATTCGGTCTTTGTGCTTCTCTCTTCGAATTTAACGGTATCGACAATTTTACCCGAACCGCCCAAGCCATTGGTGGTGGTAAGTTTGCCATTCGAGACACTAACCAAATCGGCCAATTTGTGATGATCGTCATCGGCATCGGGAAATGTGACCAACGGTTCGGCATCGCTGTCGACGAGATTTTCAATGGATGAGCGGATTCTGAAATGAATGGAAACAAATTAGTTTTTCACAAAGTTACAAAAGTAATAATTGAATTTCGAAAGTGTCTAGTAAAACGGTGTTTACATGCGGCGATTTTACATGCAATTTCAGAGGCGATTTGTTGAATCGAAACTTGGTTGGCTGCGCCTTAACTTCATCGGAAGCGATTAGTTGAAAGGCCATTCACACCAGGCAAGTAAAAGTTGCATGTAAAATTGCCCCATCTAAACGCCGTATAAGCAGCTCAACGTACTTCTTTTTCAAATTTTCAATGGCATCCGCACTGTTCAGCGCTTTCAATTGTGTGAGATCGTTTATGGATGGTTGATGTGCTGCTGCTGAGATGGCCAAATTATTGCTGCTGCTGCCCAGTGCACCGCTATTCGTGTTGTTGGCATTGCGGCCAACAAGATCGGTTATTTCAGACATGGAATTTTTCATTTCGCTCAAATCGCGTTGCAGTGCTGCCGTCTTCATTTCGGACGATGATGTGGACGACGAGGAGGTGGACGAAGATGATGAGGATGTGATGTGATGTAAACGTTTCTTTTCAACGCGTGTTGTTGTACTGCTGTTAACGACCTGAAAATGCAGAGAATGGGAGAAATATGGAAAAGTTAATTGAAAAGTTATCATCAAAAAAGGTACATATTTTGGTTTTTGTTGTCTTTGTTGTATGTAGATAAAGATAAATATTTACAATCTAGGAAAGATAAGGCTAGTGGGCAGCTAGATAAAGCACATATGCTTGTGTGTAGAGGGCGCTGTTGGCAAGCGTCGAAGAAGTATTCGAATCGAAAGTCAAGGTGCACAGAAAGGATAGATTGACTGTGCAGAATTTGCTAGGTAAATCGAAAAAAATGTTTTGCATGTCATTCAATATTTTTTTTTTCTAATTGAGGCTGGCTGCTTATAGAGATATACATTTGCATGTCTAAACAACATCGCAAAGATATTTTCGCAATGAGTCGTTTGCGCTAAAAATACAAAGCGACAATCGCAACAAATAAATATTTTGATTGTACACATTTGTTTTTTTTTTGATTGTTAATTATTTGTAATCATTATTGCAGAGCAGAAATAATTTTTTGTTTGCTTTGGCACGAATGTGCCACACTAGCGACTAAGTAAACGCGCAACGCTCGCAAAAGAGAAATTTGGGTGAGCGCCAGTGGTGAGCGGACAGACGTAATCTGCTTTTATCAGCGTACTATTCAAATTAAAGTGGAATATAGAAAAAAACACTCAAACAAAGGGAAGGCGTTTTCGGGCTGAATTCAAAAAAAAAAATTAATAGCCGAGTATGTTGGGGTGGTGGAGGGCAATCGAAAGAGAATAATTTAGTAAATTGAATTTCACAATTGTAGTAGATTTTTAAAGAAAAAAAATTTTTCCTCATACATTAAAATATTTGAAATCTCGGATAAAATATGAATGTAAACAAATTTGCTGCAAATATAGACTGCTTGGTTTACGTTGTGGACTGGCAGCGTCATCGGACCGTACTTCTTCGAGGACGAGGAAGGAGCTATAGGAACCGCCAATTCTCAGTGATATGTTGTGAAGATCAAAATTAATTTTGCCCTGAAATTTAAGACTTTGATCTGAACGAGGCGTGATTTCAACACAAGACAGGGCCCATTTATGGTGGTGGATTAAGCAGCAGTTTCTGGCAATTTGACTGGCTTAGGCAGTTACAGCATTAAACCAGAAGAAGAAGAAATACTAATATTCGGGGGTGCTAATTACTAATGTACTAAGGTTCAATAAAAACAAACGGAAATTTTTGTTTTGTTGTTAGTTTTTCGGGATTCTTCGTGTTTTACTTTTCGGGATTATTTTAGGTAATATTTTTTTAAATTTTTTTTGGAATATCGAGATTCTTTGTGCTATATTTTTTGGGATATTTCGGTATTTTTGAGACTTCTCGGGACCTTTCTTAATTTATTCAGAAATTTATTAATTTATTTAGGAGACTACTTCGGGATTTTCATGACTTCTCGAGACTTTTCTTTAATTTTGAAGGATTTTTCGGGATTATTCCTGCTACATTTTTCGGGACCTTTCGGGATTTCAAGATTATTTTAGTAATTTCTAGACTATTTTGGAATTTTGGGTAACTATTCCTTGAATGAAGCTCATGAGTTCTTCATACTCCTAGCAAATTCTTCAGTTCACATAAAATTTAAACTTCGAAACAAGCATCAAGCTTAATCGAAAAATTACAGTTAAAGCTGGGCAAATATTTATTTACATTCGACACACATTATTGAATAAATTACTCTGGCACGACCAGCCGGCTACCAAAACAATTGAACAAGTAAAAAAGCCATAAAAACTAAAGAACTATAAAATCCATTATTAGCCCGCAAGCAAGTGAATATGTACAGTCTCGCTCAAAATTATTGGCGCAGAGCATTTTTCACAATGTATGCAACATTTTTTATTTCAAGTTTTTTCCGTATTTTTTTTTTTAAATAGTTTCCATTACAACAAAAAAACATAACAATAAAATTTCTGAACTTTGTGCAAAACTCAGGAAAATTCAATACATTTCCAACTTTCACAGAAAAATTTTGAAAATTTTAGTGCAAATTAAGGTGCATGTTTGAAGTTGCTGAAAATTGCGTTGATTTTTGACAATTTTTTTTCTAACAGTTTCACGCAATTTTATTTTAAAAATTTTTCAAAAAAACTGATAAGTTGAAAATTTGTTGAATTTGCAGAAATTTTATTTTTATATATTTTGTTGTATTATAAATTAGATTTTTGTAAAAAACTTGCGGAAAAAATTCAAAAAATTTTAAAAATTTTCTATGCCAATAATTTTATGCCGGACTGTACATAGGCATGTGTAAGTAAATTTTATGCCGGCACGAAAAGCCAAAGTACAAAATAAAATTTAATAATTTATTCATTAAAGAAAAAAAGGAGAAAAGCCAGCAAGCGTTTTCCGCAAAGCTCAACAGCGAATTCCATTTATTGCGCGCAATGGCAGCTGGCAAATAAAATATTTTTATTTTAATGTACTCTAATATTTATACAGTATATACTGCATATGTAAGTTCGCAATAGAACTGTGCGCATAATGATTGCGGTTTGATAAATTGCCTACAGTCCACACATAATATGTATGTAAATTGCCGGCAGGGCGTATACGTAACTAATTGCTCACCGTTGCGCCACTTTCTCGTAAAGGCGAAAATAAATAATAAATTTTTAGTTTAAAAATGGCTTGCTGCTTTTGAATTCTTCTAAAAATGTTGCAATCGCGCTTTTAGGAATATTCTCGCAAACGGCTGACTGCCGCCACTTTGTCTTTTTTGGTTGTAAAAACAAATTTTTTTTTTAGTTTTTCATCATTTATAGCATATTTATGTAAATATATGTTTATCTTCTTCAAATCTCGCTATTAGTAATCATTGCTAATTTTGGTCAAGCTGTATGTATGTTTTTTTTTTAATTTAAATTTGCGAAACTTTTCTCTTTTTTCATTTATTTACTTTGCTTAGGCGAAATGTCATTCTTGACGCATATATATATATTATGGATTTTTTAGAGACATGCGTCTACACATGAGTGTATGTTAATTACCGGCACATTCTGTCACTCAACGTCTATCCAGTTTTGTCGCCTTTTTAGCTTATGCAGCTTCGGTGAGTGTAGGCGTACGCGGCGTCTAAAAGTCGTTCTTTCACTAATAACATTTAATTTTTATAAGGAAATCTGTTGTCTGGAAACTAAAGCTAAAATGAAAAAATTTCCAAATTTTGGTCTTAGCTTACTCAATCTTGTGCGCTTTGACAGCTATCAGCTTAATGCCGGATGAACACTCATCCTTGGTAGGTCGAGGAAAATATTACCAGCAGCAAAATGAATGGGATTTCGTGAGAAATTTTAAATGTACTTGTATTTAGGTATGTATTGTGAAATTCGCTAAATTAGAAATTCTGCGGAAAATGAAAATGTTTCAACCCGGCCAATGCGTGCAATCTATTTATTTAAAAAATAAATATAAATTTTGAAGAATAATAAAAAAATAAAAATAAATTGTTAAAAATAATAATTTTCATACAAATTCTGAATATTGAATCAACCTTAAATAGTAGTAGTTCCACAAATACCTCGCCGCTCACGATTATGAACTAAATCGACCGATAAAAATTGATCTCAACTCTAGCGCCACTTAGCAGCTCTACTTTTGGAAAAACGAGTTTCTACTTGTGTGGCCAATAGACGCACATAATATGATCTTATTATTAATCAAATCGGAAAATAAATACGGCTTTTGTAAATGAATTGACTCCAGCGTCACCTAGCGGATCCACATAAATTTACTAATCCTCCTCCCAGGCCCGCTCAAAAAAGCTTATACAAATTTAATTAAATTATTCGATATTATCAGGATAAGAGCTTCCCCAAGGCCAGTATATTTACTCTGTGTGCTTCCAAATGCAAGTTAAGGAAAGCTTTAAAAAGCTGCTGTATAATATTTTTAGTCGTGACTGGTTTAGAAACAAGTGTTTTAGAGATCGTTTAACAATAAATCAGTGCTTCAATCGAGCTTTGCCATAAAACTGCAATTTAAAAAGTTTCAAAGCTCCATATACCAACATTTTTAAACTGAATTGTATTAAAGTTTTGAAGGTTATTTGGATTTATAATGGCTCTTTTTCATTTTTTTGAAAGACTCTGCGTTAAAAACAGTAATGGGTATAAAGAGCTTTTACACTGCGCATTAAAGAAAACCCTTGCAAGGCGGCGCTCATTACCAATGCAAAACAGACACGACTAAAGCCAGTCTTGATTGAAATATATCCTGTGAAGGAAGCTTTTTAAAGCCCTCTCTTTATATTTTTTATATCAGTGAAGCCCATTGAGAGCTTTCACACTGAACGTTTATTGCAAATCGTGACTGTTGATATAAAATGTCCAAAAAGTAAGAAAAAACGATAGCTTTTATTTTGTGCGAGCCGTATATACATACATAAAATGCTTTTGAAAGCTTATGAAGTCGCCAGCATTGCTGTGAAACAGTGAATTTCTAGACTAATGATCTCGAGCCAGAGCTTTACCGAGCTTTTAAGAGCAAAAATTAAGAAACTGCGTCTGATTTTCAATCAACGCTGACATTTTTAGCAGGCATATTATATTTTGCACAGCTTGTAGTTGCGTTTTGACTAGATTTTCGAGCTTTTAGCATATGCGTAATATGTATAATTATATGATTTGGTCTCACTGATGTGAAAAACAAGCTTTATTCTAATTTCTTTAAAATTTACTCTTAAATACGGAGGCTTTCTTGAACGAAAAAATTAAAAATTTAACAGAAGTGGATAATGGTTTTATTTTATGTATTCTATTCTATTCGTGCTTTGAAGGGATAAATCATGTACTTAGTTCCATCGCTGTAATCCGTAATATCTTAATTTCCAATTGGATTAGAATATTTATTATCTCTGTGAGGTTGCAGTTTCGTGTCGCTTGAAGGAGCTAAGAATTTTTCCAGCTAAATAAAATACACAATTTTGTAGGACATCGGCTTGTCAAGAATAACAATAATATTTAATAGATTGCCGCTTACACAATATGTTAGTGCTTGGCCGAGCTTCTCCTCTGATTTTTGGCGTATACCTTGGTTTTGTCATACAAAGGAGAGGAACCTACAGTTTTAGTTACTCTCAAGAGCTACCTGTCCAGACTCGACTCCAATTTCCCAAATGAGTGTCCGGCATGTCGAGACTCCACACAAGACACCAACCACATACACACATGCCAGCTCAATCGCACTCAACTAACGCCCCTCTCCCGTTTGGCCTACTGTTAGTTTAGCTAGACGACAATGATTGATGAACTAACTCAAGAATGATAGAATACAAGATTGCGCATTCCTGCGGGTGATGACGTCAAGATAGCAACGAATAGGAAAGAATAATTGGAGATGGAGGAGAGAAAGAGTGTTAACCGTCAAACCATGGAGGTCGCCATATTTACATGCATATAAACATCTCTGCATACATACAAACAGTTTGCTAAAATGACGTCACAGGAACAACTGCTTCTGTCAAATTCGCCAAGAACAAAGTAGCGGTACTGCTGATTGCGCCACCTCTGTCTCCCTACATCGTGAACTAACCGAACTAGGCGGAGATTCGTAGTGCCGCTACAACAACAACCACCTACAGTTTTACGCCGACCCCGAATGGCGATTGTATTTTTATGAGAAAGTCTTTTCCATGGCAGAAATACCCTCGGAGGTTTGCCATTGCCTGCCGAGGGCCACAGCTGTTAGAAACAACTTTTTTATGTTTTATTTTTTAATGTTGGTTGGAAACTGGACTAAAATCCAAGCCCTGCGGAATGGTAGCCAGTGGTAAGGAGATAGTAAACGAACTGCAAGATAGATAGTTTATAATCAAGTTTTGAGTCTGGGTTCCGGCTCACAAAAGTGTGGTAAGGCCTATGTAAGTGATCAAATCAAGTATTCTTTCCACTTTATAGCTTAGCTACATGCCAATCTAACATTTTTTTTTAAATATGATAGTGGACTTCTTCATTTCATAGTTACTACACTGTAGTTCATTCAGTCAGACACTTTCAGTCATTAAGCTCACTTTCAGTCATTAAGCTCACTTCAAACCACATTCTTTTTATAAGCTCATACATATTTACATATCTACTAACCTTGCAACAACTCTACAATTGCAAATACTTTTTTTGCGTTGTTTTTTTTTGTTTGTTTATATTTTCTACTGTCTTTTCAGTTCCTTCTTGGGGCTTTAGCTTCTAACGCTGATCGCGATTTGATCAATCAATTTATGCTTGTTTCACTTTAGTGCTTTTGCGCAAATCCGTGAACCGGTTCGCCTCTTCCTTTTACTACATACACGTTTTCTTGCCTTTTTTTGCTTTTTTGTTGTTCGTTTCAACTTTTACTTTGTACTAATTTATTATCACTTCTTTTTGAGAATCAATATTGTTAAGTTGTGTACTTCTGCACTTATGTATGTATGTATGTATGCGGGCGTAGCTTTTTAGCTGCCTGCGTGCGTTTGTGTTGGTGCTTTTTAAAAAAAAAAAAAGATCTATACTTTATCGTTTCACCAAAGATTGTCTGCTATCTTAAGCATATGAAAGTATTTATGTCTGGCATACAAATTGAGCGCTGCTTCAATAATACTTTGGGACACGTTGATTTTATTATAATTTACTCTTTATTTAATTGTTGCTTTCCGCAGCGTTTGAGGTTGATTAATGTACCTTATTTTGGGTGCGCTTAGGTTCACCTGGCTTTTGGCATAAACAGCATGAAATTTGTTGTAGCTATGTATATATTTTTGTTTTCTGCAATTTCACGTTTGTTTTATTTGCTTTAGAGAAGAATATAAAACAATCTATTGCGCTGTTTATTGCTGCACTTTTCTTTTGCGCACTGCTATTTATTTTGCAGCTTTTTACTAATTGAATTTAACTTCGGTACCTTAAACACTTTTTCAGTCACTTTTTCACGTATTCAATCGCGTGTGTTTTTTTTTTCAATATCTGTACATTAGTTTGTGCAGTGCAATTTGTGCAAGTGAGTATCTTTAATTCATCGCTCGCCTCGTACGTGCAATCTTCGCAACTGTTTCGCCTTTAGTTGGCTATCTAGAAATCAGCCAGTCACAGTACCTTTTAATTTTACTTGTACTAACAATTACATACACAGACTTAACTTTTTTTTTTTCGGTGATTCTCTATCTACAAGTTCTTGCCTCACTTTTGCTATTTTTTTCATTCACTAGCTTGTCGATTTTCGCTTAAGTCTTCCAAGCTGATAACAGCGATACGGCAAAGTTTTTATTCAAATTTTTATTTTTTTTTTAATTTTTAATTTTATTTTAAGCTGCTTTATTGCGGCTGGTTCACTTCAAGCTTTATCGCGCTTGTAGCGCTTGTAACTGATTCTATACACAGTTCAGTTCAGTACAGTTTTTTTTTATTTTTTTTTGTGCGCGTTTTAGTTGCGCAGCTCACTTTTACTCACTTTTATTTCGGAACTTCGCTTAGAATGAATAATTAAATCCGCTACGTTCTTCGTTTTAATTAGATTTCTTAGAAATCAGGTTTGATTTTTCGCTTTATATTTACTTTTCGTTTTTATTTTATTTTTATTTTGTTTATATTTTTCTCGCGCTTTAGACTTTCGTTTATTTTGCAAAGCGTTTCGTTATTGCATTTCGCGTTTTTTTTCACAAAATCATAGATCGTCGTTTTTTTTTATTACAACTGCATCAATATGTAAAAATAATTTATGCAGTTTTTCGTTTATTTTTATATAAAAATCGTTT
>NW_016165360.1:22816-27886 GCF_001687245.7 Rhagoletis zephyria | reverse complement strand
TTAATTTTTCACGAAAATACTTTTCATATTTTAACAAAGACCATATGCAATTTTCAAACTTTTTGCAAAACTTAAAAAAAATTATACAAATTTTTATCAAAATTTTGAATAACAGTTTTAGAAAAAATTTAGTATGCAGTGTTGTAGCCCATTAAATTTCAGTGAATAAAATGCAAGCTTCAAGTCGGTTCAAATTACCTTTGATTTTTTAGAATTTGTTTCTCATGGGTGTTACATATTTTCTTCCATGAACCAAATGTAGTTTTGCAATGAAGAAAACCCTCAACACCATTGAGAAAAAATATCAAAAAGCAACGCAATTTTTAGCAACTTGAAACTTGCTCTTTGTAGCACTGAAATTGAATGAGCTTCAAAACTACATACTCATTTTTTTCCAAAAAATCTGAATCAAAAGTTTGAAATATACATAAATGAAAATTTGTAGAATTTTTTAAGTTTTGCAAAAAGTTTGAAAATTTTAATTTTTATTATATTTTTTTTTATTTTATTTTATTTATCGATCGTACGCTCCAGTTCTGATGCAAGTAGGTATGTAAGTACATATGTCTATTAAGTTTATAACAAAGAACTTTAATAAGTTATATAACACTGAAACATTTATGAATTTCAACATTACTTCCAAAATTATATGTAGATTATTCTAGATTCAAGCGCCCGCTCGTGGGTGTCACCATAATATTGTTATAACTTTAGAACTACTTGTTGTCTAAACATGAAACTTTCCCAAAAACTTATATTATATATTTGTCTATAGTACTGCATTAAATCAAAACAAAAACTTTAAACTTTATAACACAACTTTTGCATTTGTAAAAACCACCTCCTTAATTTTTATAAAAAAGTTAAAATATCCGCCATTTTGTTTTTAATAAGTATTAAGAAGCGTAGTTAGACGCATATTCTTAAGAATAGTATGTAGTTTATTGTGAACAAATTTCAAATCAATCGATACATAAACGTCTGAGATATAGCGAGTTTAAATGAAAATGTCGCAAAAATTGGTCGCTGTGAAAAATCAGGTTTTGCGGCTTTTTCGGCATAAAGGCAAGGTTAAAATTAACTTTAATTGTATTTTTGAATAAGCTATTGATTACAATTCGTTTGAAATCGCTTCTCTGCACTTCAATTTTATGTTTTTTACGCAGCCTGTTGTTTTCGCTGCTTGTTGTTTTCGCTGTTGTTGTCGCCCGAGAAGAATAACGGACCTGCGCATTGCTTAACCCCTTATATATAAACCTTGGGTTGGTCCTATAAAACTTGTATGTGCATGAGAAATTTTTGACAGTAAATTGGCGGTGTGCGTGAATATTAGGTTAGCTCACTTATTAGTCAACGGGATTCCTCAAGCAGACGGTGAGTGTTTGCCAGAACTTTTTTCAAAAATTTGTGGTGCAACTCAGCAAAACCCCCGCCTCACACAGGTCCCAAATAAAGAAATTATGGAATTAGGGTCAAAATTCAACGAATCGATCTGATTTTTTTTCTGTGGGCAGCTTACGCAATTATAAATAAATAACTTTTATTATTAGCAATTATTATTAGCAATTTTGTAAAATATGGCCTACTTTTTAAGAAAAAAATTATTTTTTTTTTAAAAAGGAGAAAAACCCATTTTTAGAATTTTAAAGCGCACTTACCACGGATCAGAAATGCGGCTTACGGCACATTGTAGAGGGTATTACTGTCAACAATTTCTCTGTAGACACCTATTATATAAGTCTTCGACCCTAAAAAATACAGATACTTAAAAAAAAATTTAACAGTTAACAATTTAACAATATTAAATTAAAGGCGTTATAAGGATAATTACAGTTGATAACACAATAAACTATAAATTTAGTCTTAAGTTTCTTCCGTCAGACACATATGTATGCATTTTAAAATACACGTAGTTTATAAGTAAGTCGGTATATCATAAAATACACTAAGTATAATATATTCTATGGCCTTCAGCGGTTAAAGTTAAAGTTTCTTCTATCTTTATTTCGATTTTTCTATGTGTTCATATTTCGATTCTTTTCGAAAAATTTCAATAACAGTTACACTAATTCTTATGTAAATATGCATGTATGTAGACATATGTATTTCTTTACGGTTAATTTTGCCTTCACTTTTTTACCTTCATCGTTTTTATCATTTCTTTTTCATCTTCACATTTATCTTTTCATCTTCATTTCTAATACGAGGTAAAACAAAGTGCGAAAACAGCTCAAATTGAACAGGTTGCAACAACAACCATACACAAATGCGAAATTTTTAAACGACGATTTTGGCCGTAATTTTCTCTCCTCATCTACTGAAAAATACCTTTCCAATGGTGTGCTTGGTTCTCGGTTCTGTATAATCGCCAAACGAAGGCGAAATAAATTTATGTTAGCGTATTAATATATCAAATAAAACACCTCATTAAGATAAAATTTCCGAGTGACGAAAGCTGAACTAGAAACTCAAAATTTATGATATCAATTTCGTGACGAAAATTATACGCATTTTTTCACTGCCTTTGAAACGTACGGAAAATCCTTTTTTTTTTATTCATACGAATCGTTGCAAAAGTTCTGTTTTTTATTTTGTGTTTCTAGCAGTAGACGCAGTTTTGCAAGGTTCCGAATAAATAAAAAAATAAAGATTTTCCGTACGTTTCAAAGGCAGTGAAAAAATGCGTATAATTTTCGTCACGAAATTGATATCATAAATTTTGTGTTTCTAGTTCAGCTTTCGTCACTCGGAAATTTTACCTTAAAGAGGTGTTTTATTTGATATCAATTATTTTGGGGTAGGAAATTTAAAATCGACCAAAATACGAACAATAATCTAAATGTATTATTTTTCTCAACTAAATTGCTAAAAATATTATCTAAATCTAAATTATGTATTCAAAGCGATGTGTCCATTGAAACATATAACTTTTCGTATACGGAATAAAGCAAAAAAGAATGATCTATCCTCTGTATTCGAAAAAATTAAAATTAAAAGAAAATTATGAGAAATGATAAAAACTTATCAACTTGGTACCAACTTTGGATACAATAAACAACTATATTCGTCTGATTGTCTCGTAGTTTATTTTTGTTAACATTTATACCGGGTGTGTGGCGCACACATGGGCTTTTTTAAAGAAGTTTTACTTCTATCACGTGTACGATGTTGCACTCGTGCTATTAAACTAATGCTTTTTTCTCAAGTAGTTTGGCTCAGTGAACGGTTAAAAGTTTCGGTTTTAATTTTAAACTTTTTGAACTACATACATATCTGACCAAACTAAATTCAGTTTCAAATACAAACCTTCCAAGATTAAAAAAAGAGAGCACCTATGTTGGGTTTAGAATTTACACAGTTCGGTTTAAATTTTTAACCCAAACATTTTCATAATTTAGAATATAAAAAAGATCTTAAATTTCATGCTCCGTCTGATGGGGATTGAATCCGGACAGCCTTGGTAGCAACCAATTGTATCAAGCATCTTTGCACACTCAGCTACAGCCACGCATGTAAATGTGCTTTCATATGTTGAGTTTGAATCAACACCACATTTCGCTGTGTGCAAACATATTCTATTTCGGTTTAGATTTTAAACCAAATTTTCTATATATGAAACCTAGAAACTAGAATTAAAACATTTTGGTTTGAGTTTTAATCCACGAACTTTTTCGACTAAAATTTAAACCAGAACATATTAAAAATTGCTTAAAACTATTGACTGGTTTAAAAAGTAGACTATAAAAAATTAAAAAAGGCAGTCGTCCCAGCGCAGTTTAAAAATTAAACCCAAAATTTTGACCGTGTGGCAATTTACATATGTATGTAAGTAGTAGCGGCACATTGGGTGAACTAAATGCATACACACATATATATTTATGTACAACTGTAGCTAATATTGTACGCGTCTTTTCAGGTAGGAACACATGTAGCATAGTTAAATACTGTGTACATAACTACAATTAAAACGTGGAAAATGTTACAATTTCGGCACATGACTGAAAAAAAAACTCTAAAATACACACAAATTGTGGTTTCCAAGACATGTACGAAGTGATTAGTACAGCTGCATCCTTCAACTTGTCCACTCGCGGAAAATCCCCCCGATTTGCAGGGAATTTCGGTTTAAGTGGCAATCGGGGAATGGGCAATTTTTTTCGCGGAACTGGGTATGTTATATTTATATCTTAAAGTAACCAAATTAGACGAGTATGTTAATTTTTAACCATTTGACCCTTTTTGGAGCGACATTTTTTCAATTTGAATAGCAATATCTCCACAACAAGAGTTTTCCCAGATATAAGCTATATACCAGATGAAAGCTAAGGTTTTGGGCTAGACCTGTGGAGAACCTAGAATAAAATCGACTGACCAGTTTTTGAGAAAATGCCCGAAATCTCTATTTTCAGCAGCCCGATTTTTAGTTTTTAGGCGATAACGTTATGGCGTATTTATATTTTATAAACACAAAAGATAGCGTTAGATAGCTTGTTTGAAGACCCTTCTACTGATATCCACATGAATAGCATGGACTGACTAGTGCGGCCTCAGTTGTAGTTTAAAAAATTGCATTTTTTCGAATTTCAGGCAGCAGCCACGCCCACAAAGGCGTACGAATCAAAACATCCTGGAACAAAACCTTCTTAGTTTTTTTTGTACTTTACTTCCTGAAAGTTTGAAAAAAAAATAAATGATGGTACGTACAGACGCCACATACATACCAAAGCATCTCGTAGTGGAGACACGAACCAAAACACATATACCTCTATATCTTTCCAACTAGTGGCCGGAACTTAATATTTAAGGTATCGTTTGAAAGGTATTGGCCTATAGAATAACACTAAATATGTTGGGTGTGCCCACATGCCCCCTTAAACCGGCAAAATCAAACCGGCTTCCACTCCTAGGTTCAAACCCTGGTCAAAGCAACATCGCAAAAAATATAGAAAAAAAAGGTTTTTTCTTAGCAGCGGTCGTCCCTCGGCAGGCAATGGCAAACCTCCGAGTGTATTTCTGCCATGAAAAACAGCTTCTCATATAAACATACAATCGCCGTTCGGAGTCGGCGTA
>NW_016165360.1:11974-20318 GCF_001687245.7 Rhagoletis zephyria | reverse complement strand
GTACAATAACTACACCAAGTTTGGTACAAATCGGGAGAACGGTTACCGAGATACATATATGTGATCATAAGTGGGAGGTGCCACGCCCATTTTCCAAAATTTTACCATAAACGCATTTCTTGGTAAAGAATTGTTGCAAGCATCAATTTTTAATAAATTAGCTTTAAAATTTACTGATTTATCGAAGATTTTGTATTCTCTAAATTACCGTTATATGAGATGTAGGCGTGATTATTGTCCATTTTACCCATTTTCCAAAAATTTATATTCTTATTTTTCGTCTGAAAATTATTGTAAATATCAATTTTGAGTGAATTATCTTCAGTAGTTACTAAAATATCGCAGTTTTCGTATTTCTGGAAATTACCGTTATATGGGAAGTGGGCGTGGTTATTGTCCGATTTTAAAAATTTTCGGCCATTTGGTATGCTGTGGCAAGGCTAACATGTGCGCCAAGTTTGGAAGAAATTGGTGCAGCGGTTACTAAGATATACACATGTAACCATAAGTGGGCGTGGCTACGCCCATTTTCCAAAAATTTATAATATTCTTATTTTTCGTCTGAAAATTATTGTAAATATCAATTTTGAGTGAATTATCTTCAGTAGTTACTAAAATATCGCAGTTTTCGTATTTCTGGAAATTACCGTTATATGGGAAGTGGGCGTGGTTACAGTCCGATTTCGCCCATTTTCTATACCAACCTACCTTGGATTAATGGAAACCTATATACCAAATTTGGTTGAGTTATCTCAATTTTTGCTCAAGTTATCGTGTACACGGTCGGACGGACAGACGGACAGACAGACATGGCTTAATCGACTTCTCTATTCATTCTGAGCATTTATGTATATATTTGTCTATATCTATCTCGATTCGTTTTGGCTGTTACAAACAACCGTTATGAACAAAATTAATATACCCTTCTGCACAAGTGCGCTCGGGTATAAATATAGTATTTATTGTACCTGAAAGCTTTTACTTTTAATATCATTTAATGGAAAATGCCTTTAAATTTATGTTCGAATGTTTGAAATATTTATGTATTTATTTTTCCTTTTAATTAATACTCAAAAAATTTTACACTAATTATTAGCAAATCTAAGGCTGCTAAATAAAAATGTGTAGTATTTTAAAGTGTACTTAATCAAAATTCTTTCATTGTATATTCATGAATTTATTTAATTTTTTGACTTCCAAAGTAGCGGTTTTGGTCCATAATTGGATTAGTATTTTTCTGTCTGTTTTGAACTAGTATGAGACTGGTATATTTCTGACCGAAATCTGAAAATTGCCATCTTGTAGGACATCCCCATGTTAAAAATACCAGTTGATTGCGTGGAAATAAGATAGTTCGCTGACTAGTTGGGCTTCATACTAGTTGTGAGGTAGTTTACAACTAGTACATTTGACTGCAGGGTATGTACTAAACGTCTGCACGGGTTGATTCATATTGTGTTTCAAGACATTCTCTTACAACTCAGAGACATGATCAACACAACAATAACACCGTGTTCGAACCGAACAAGTTAACAAAGAGAGTGAATGTCACTCACTACGCTGAAGTAAGTAGATAGAGAGGAAATTACTTTTACTACCCGCTGTTTTTGCACTCGAAAGGCAACACATTCGGCAGGCAGTTGATTCGAAAGACAATTGCATCGAATTTTGCGGTTGGAGTTTTAAGCAGCTATACATATGAACATGTGTGTATGCCCTGCAGCAAAATTTAGGGACAGTCTGGTAAAGCACTAGGTCCGCCCTACAAATTTCAGAACTGTCTCTGAACTACTGTAAAAGGGATGCAGAGCTGGACGGTGGAATCTCATATGTTGCTAGTTGCGCTGTCATCAATTTTACTCATCCTGGTTATGTGAAAGCTCAAAATAGATGCACTAATATAACATACTATAGTATTTGTTCGATTTTCTTAGACCCTAAAACTAATAACAAACTGTTTTCGATTATTTAATAGTATGCAATTCTGTAGTTTATGGGGCAACTGCTAAAATATTTCCAAAAAAGTCGTTATTGGTAATGTCATTTTTATACATATATACGTACGTATAAAATTGAATGCAAAATATAACCATAAAATTTAATTAAGTTACACTTAACAGCAAAAGTCTGCGTACACCTTTTTTTTAACATTCATAGTATATTGAGAGTTAAAATTTGTTTGTTATTATTTTATAAAAATATGATCAAGCTTAAAACAAAATCATATATATAAACCGTGTTTTAAAACCTTGTATAAAACAAAGTTAAATTTAACGATTTTTCATCAAAAATTTTGACCTTTTAATCAGATTTAAAAAAATTAACAAAAGTGGTAAACTATCTCACTTTGAAATGGGGGTGCTATTAACATGAACGATACTGTACATACGTAAATATATCAGTGAGCACCCGAAATGTGTATTTATGCGGTGATTTTTTTTTTTAATTTCCAATGTTTTTAATTTTAAATATTTTTCGTTAAGTTTGTATTTAAGTACTGTGTCTCATACTCCATAAACCATTAAAATCAAACTTCTAACTGTGCTGCTAACTTGATAGAACTTTAAAAACTGTCTTCAAATTTCAAAATTTTTAATCAGAGATTTTTTATAAATATTTCGAGTATTCTGTTTTGTAGCCCATCAAATTTTAGTGTAGCAAAGTGTAATATTGCATCTTAAACGAAAATATTTAAATACGAGAATAGGCTCATTTCACGGTAATCGTTAGCGAATGAAACGAAAATAAACTTAAGAACTTAACTGTATTATTTCTAGTAAGTAAGAGTAAATAAATCTAACTTTCAAGACTGAAAGCCAAAATTCCGAAATTTATCTCAAAATCAGATATTTTTTTACTTTAGGTTGTACCATTTACAAACCCAAATGAGAGGTTAATTTTCAAAATTTACAAGACTGATTTTCGAAGTGTATTATCTTTTTTGCATTGCGTCAGTGGAGAGAACAATTCGTTAGCATTGTAACGGCGTAATTTTCAAATTTTTCGGGCGAGTACTGAATATTTTATTATATATTGAAGCAAAGCATATTTTAATGTCACGCCCGTCACAAAATACATAAAATAGATGTTTTTAGAAGGAAAACACATCTTGGACAGTGTAAAAAAGCTTACGAAAGTAACGCTATGACACAGGGGAATATGTGCGAATTGCTTTGAAGTATTTATATGCTTTTATTTTCGAAAAAAGAACGAATTATGTTGTTCACGCCCGTTACATGTCACACCCGTCACAATTTAAAGTTTGACAAACTTCAATTAATTCGGCCAGGGACTGCTACCGTTACTTATCTGCTAATCTGAAATGTGTCATATATCTGTTTGTGATCAGTGATGTTAAAGCTAATCATAAAGATATGTTGCTCGAGCGGTGGGAAAACTTAAGCTATGCTGTCACGGATAAAAGGAAACCATTACTTCGCTTATCAGGACAAAAACAGTATCTAAAACGGTTTTTACAGGTAACGGCCTCGGTTTGACAGGTAACAGCATCACACTATTTAAAAATAAGGTACTTTACAATTACTCAAGTCTACAATGGAGATGAAGAGTCCGATCAAGGATTATCCCGTCTTTAGGTGTCAGAATCTTGTATGTGTTCGTAAAATCCGATTTTTTGAGAAATAAAGTTAGTTTAGTTGTCTATTAATATGTATTTATGTATTCATGCTCAACTTGTCACACCCGTCACAAAGTGAACCCACACCCATCACAGTTGAATTTGGAATATACNTTTTTTTACTTTAGGTTGTACCATTTACAAACCCAAATGAGAGGTTAATTTTCAAAATTTACAAGACTGATTTTCGAAGTGTATTATCTTTTTTGCATTGCGTCAGTGGAGAGAACAATTCGTTAGCATTGTAACGGCGTAATTTTCAAATTTTTCGGGCGAGTACTGAATATTTTATTATATATTGAAGCAAAGCATATTTTAATGTCACGCCCGTCACAAAATACATAAAATAGATGTTTTTAGAAGGAAAACACATCTTGGACAGTGTAAAAAAGCTTACGAAAGTAACGCTATGACACAGGGGAATATGTGCGAATTGCTTTGAAGTATTTATATGCTTTTATTTTCGAAAAAAGAACGAATTATGTTGTTCACGCCCGTTACATGTCACACCCGTCACAATTTAAAGTTTGACAAACTTCAATTAATTCGGCCAGGGACTGCTACCGTTACTTATCTGCTAATCTGAAATGTGTCATATATCTGTTTGTGATCAGTGATGTTAAAGCTAATCATAAAGATATGTTGCTCGAGCGGTGGGAAAACTTAAGCTATGCTGTCACGGATAAAAGGAAACCATTACTTCGCTTATCAGGACAAAAACAGTATCTAAAACGGTTTTTACAGGTAACGGCCTCGGTTTGACAGGTAACAGCATCACACTATTTAAAAATAAGGTACTTTACAATTACTCAAGTCTACAATGGAGATGAAGAGTCCGATCAAGGATTATCCCGTCTTTAGGTGTCAGAATCTTGTATGTGTTCGTAAAATCCGATTTTTTGAGAAATAAAGTTAGTTTAGTTGTCTATTAATATGTATTTATGTATTCATGCTCAACTTGTCACACCCGTCACAAAGTGAACCCACACCCATCACAGTTGAATTTGGAATATACAATCTATAATTTCCAATAGAGGTAAGCAACTTTGGCGTAAATGTTGAGAATGTTTATTTAACTATACAACGAACTATTTAAAACCATAAGCAAAAGACATAATTAGCAGAAAAACTCTGAAGCAAGTAAGTAGTAGATAATTTGGTTTGCGTCCTCGTCACACCCGTCACGTAGAAAGAGTTATAAAAAATCAGCGCGATAAATTATTCTAAAATTTAATGGGCTATAGAACTGCATATTTATAAACTCTGATTTAAAAAATTTCAAGTTTTTATAGCAATTTCTAGAATTCTACTAAATTTGCAACACAGTTAGAAACGTGAATTTATTTGGTTATGTTATAATACTTATGAGCCATCCTTAAATACAAGATTTACGAAAAGTATTTAGCATGAAAACCATTGTGAATATTCAAAATTTTATATATTCTTAATTCGATGCCGGAGGGTCTATGTATTACGTTTCATTAAAGTTACTACAATTTAACTCTGAGTTATCACAAATAAGCATTCAATATATCACCGTTTTTCTAGTTTTTTGAAACGACTTAGTTTAGATGTTTAATTATAAGTATCCCAGAAATACCCATTATACGTAACAAATATAAATTATTTTTAAGAATAACGGTTTTAGAAAATGAAGGAATAACTGACACTTTATGTTCCTAATTTTAAAGCACAGTTTGCCTCAAAAAGTAAATTAGTGCAACTCAAATAGCTGTTTAAATATAAAATGAAGTACATATTTTTTATGTACAAAATTGTATGCGTGCTTATTTGAAAAAAAGGCTATATACTATACTTCTTAGATCCAGCTCAAAACTAACCAAATTTTTCTAGTTCGGAGGTAACTCTTTTTGAACTATNTATAAAAAATCAGCGCGATAAATTATTCTAAAATTTAATGGGCTATAGAACTGCATATTTATAAACTCTGATTTAAAAAATTTCAAGTTTTTATAGCAATTTCTAGAATTCTACTAAATTTGCAACACAGTTAGAAACGTGAATTTATTTGGTTATGTTATAATACTTATGAGCCATCCTTAAATACAAGATTTACGAAAAGTATTTAGCATGAAAACCATTGTGAATATTCAAAATTTTATATATTCTTAATTCGATGCCGGAGGGTCTATGTATTACGTTTCATTAAAGTTACTACAATTTAACTCTGAGTTATCACAAATAAGCATTCAATATATCACCGTTTTTCTAGTTTTTTGAAACGACTTAGTTTAGATGNGTAGTATTACTTGAAAATAAGGATCATAATATAAATACATAGTACATTCAATAAGTACCATTGTTTCAGTTTTACAAGTATAAATGTATCCCGCAGAAACTTCCAAACCTTATCTAAAAATCAAATGTTATTTTGCTATCTCAATTTATCTTATTTTATCAACTTTTTTGCTAGCCAAAGCATGATAATTTGTAACAATTTTTAAAAAATATTTCAAACTATTGCTTAATGAAACTAACTAGGAACTCTTGTTATATGAACTGTCTCAGAGCCATCTAAGCCAGAGTCAGCTCAGAACAAGTTCAAAAGTTCTGCAGAGGGCGACAATTGTCACTTCCTAGGACATCACCATGTTAAAAAAGATAGTTTAAAGTATTGAGTTGGGATAGATGAAGAACCAGTACCGTCCCTTTTCAGGCTAGCTCAGCGCAAGTTCTGAACCAGTTTGATTTGCTGCAGGCTGGATATGAATGTGTGTGTATNGGAGTAAAAACAATTGGTGCTTCAATTTGTAGAAGCATATCAAAAAAAATATACATCACACAATAAATCGGCACTTGTTTATTAAAAAATCATGAAATATAGTTTCATTTTTTTCAAGCTTTCTCTGAAATATTTTTTTCTTATCAAATTTGGCCACATTTTATTGAATTTGGCTACTGGGCACTAGGTTGACCAGATGAGCTTTTCAAGCGGTTATTAGACATTATTTTGAGCGTAGTATTACTTGAAAATAAGGATCATAATATAAATACATAGTACATTCAATAAGTACCATTGTTTCAGTTTTACAAGTATAAATGTATCCCGCAGAAACTTCCAAACCTTATCTAAAAATCAAATGTTATTTTGCTATCTCAATTTATCTTATTTTATCAACTTTTTTGCTAGCCAAAGCATGATAATTTGTAACAATTTTTAAAAAATATTTAAAACTATTGCTTAATGNCTAGGAACTCTTGTTATATGAACTGTCTCAGAGCCATCTAAGCCAGAGTCAGCTCAGAACAAGTTCAAAAGTTCTGCAGAGGGCGACAATTGTCACTTCCTAGGACATCACCATGTTAAAAAAGATAGTTTAAAGTATTGAGTTGGGATAGATGAAGAACCAGTACCGTCCCTTTTCAGGCTAGCTCAGCGCAAGTTCTGAACCAGTTTGATTTACTGCAGGCTGGATATGAATGTGTGTGTATATGCATGTACTTATTTAAGTGNATAAGCTGTACAAAATTTTATTCGAATATGATAACTCTAAGTACTTGCGCATCGGCGTAGCCAGAATGAAATTTAGGGGGGGCTCGACCCTAATGAGCTGGTATTTCAGGATACNAGCCAGCAAAGAAACGTAAATTTTGCCGACAGTGCAGTTTAGTTCAATTTTCCGTATCCGAAAATGCATAATTCTATCAGACGAATTTCAGAAAAAACAGCCGAAAATGTATCCGTTTCATATACTGTTGTCTGTACGTACGTTTCTGCCGCACACTTTAGTGGGAAAACGGATCGTCAAAGTATCCGGAAATGGAATCAGTAAACGGACAAAAATCCGCACTTCATCCACTTTTTTGTCCTTTTTCGGATCGGTTTTCGGCTTTTTTGCTGGCTGGGTAGTTATTTACCGAACAGTAGCACAAAATGAAAACGAAACAAGTAAGAAAGTCTAAGTTCGGGCGGAGCCGAACATTAAATACCCGGCGCAAGTATTAAATATATGTTTTTCACCTTTCCGAAAGCTACCGCTACATGGTAAGCCGGGGTGTATCAATTTCGAAATATTGAAGTTTCAAGCATTTCTGTAGCCCGTTTCTGTAACTTTTCTCTACCGATTATTTCTCTACTGGTAGAGAAAATACGTCACTCTCACCTACTAATTAGCAGTGGAGAACAGGGCGGCGAATTCATATCTCAATTCGCCTTGGTAGAGAATTGTTACAGAAACGAGCTACTGAACTTTAACGATACATGAAAAGCGATTTCAGTAATGTTCAATGTTTTGCTTCTATGTGGCAAGCTCAATAACCGTACCTAATTTGGTACAAATTCGTAGAACGGTTACCGAGATACCCTGTTGCCTCACTCTTTCCTCAAGAAATAATGGAACGGGCATATATTTAAGCTTAGTATCCAGCTCTTAAGAAAAGCAAAAACTCCATATAAAATGACGTACAAGAAATGGCTAAGAAATTTTCTTGAGTCAAATTTCCTTAAGGCAGTACGCAGTTCTTCAGAAATTTAGTACGCTTTCTACTACGGTTTTCTAAAGTTTTTTGTGAAAAAAGAGCACAAGGCAACCCAGGTTTGCAACAGAAATATATGCCCGTTCCATTATTTCTTAGTATCCAGCTCTTAAGAAAACGGTCAAGAAAAAATTGCCATTATTTCGCGTGTGTGTCCAAGGAATTTTGACATTTTTTATACCTCACAGCCTGTTGCCTCACTCTTTCCTC